>NC_039270.1:1837860-2137860 GCF_003368295.1 Carassius auratus
TACATGTACGTGAAAAATAGCTCGGCGCACTCGTTGAAAGTGTATAGGTGGCGCTATCGAGCCATTTTGCCACACCTGATGGAATTTGGCCTTCAGATGTGTTCAGGCCAGGACTCTTATCACACATGTGCAGTTTGGGGAAGATCGGACATTTTATGCCTGAGTTATAACATATTTTATTCCATGGCGAGACATCGAACTTCGTGACGGCGCCATGGACACGCCTTTTAACGAAAACTCAAGATCTTCACAACTTAACATCGCACAGGCCTTTAGATTAGACTGACCACAAAAAATACATTGATGTCATAAAATTTCTAGGAGTAATTTCATCGCAGTGTAAAAATATGTCACTTCCTGTTGCCAGTAGGTGGCGCTATGACTATAACTGAATATTGGCATGTCAATCTGTTTCAGGTCAGGAGTCTCATCAAATATGTGAAGTTTGGGGCAGATTGGACATTGTATGTCTGAGTTATAGCAACTTCCTGTTTCATGCGAATCATCGAAATTCGGCAGGTCCGCCACGGACACGCCCATTAACGAAAACTCAAAAGCTTCGCAATTTAACATCGCAAAGGCCTTCAGATTAGGCATACCAAATTTTGGTGTTGATCTGAATTAATCTCTAGGAGGAGTTCGTTAAAATACAACGCATGGAAAATGACAAAAATGACACAAAATTTGCTCATAATATTAGAAATAACCGACTTCCTGTTGGGTTTCGGATTTTGCTCCAAGAGACTTTTTGTAGGTATTGGAGAGTTACATGTGTATACCGATTTTCATACATGTACATGAAACGTAGCTCGAGGCGCACACCGGTTGAACGTGTATAGGTGGCGCTGTTGAGCCATTTTGCCACACCCACTTCTGAAACCCATATCAGACGTAAATTTTCGCCAGTTCTGAGGTGTGTGCAAAGTTTCATGACTTTTCGAGCATGTTTAGGCCCTCAAAAATGCGATTCATCTTAGAGAAGAAGAATAATAATAATAAATATAGCTGCAAGCAGCGATGGCGGGCTCAAGCCACCAATGCCATCGCCACCACCCCGGTGGCATCAGGTAAACTGTGCCCAGCGGGCACATGCATTCACAATATCCCTCTGGCAGTGAGGTTTTAAAGGATATGGCAGTTAAAGGGTTAATCCGAATCATCTAGACTTTAAAATCACGTTCACAGAACAATATATATATATATATATATATATATATATATATATATATATATATATATATATATATATATATATAGTAACACTTTACAATAATATTTCATTTCTAAACATTATGTTAACATGAACAATATTTATATAGCATTCATTCATGTCAGTTAATATTCCAAACTTAAACATTAAAACATTGTTTTGTGATTTTTTTCCAAGCACATTTTACCAATTCCAAACCATATCAATCTTAATAACTACCATTATTTTTTATTTAATAATTTATGAGTGTTATACAATAGTCCAGGAAAGCTGGAAGAGAAAAACTCCTTATATTCATGTGCAGAATTATTAGGCATGTTTTCTTTTACAGATGAAATGCACTAAAAAAGAGTTTTAACTCAAACTGTTTTAACTCAAAGTCGAAAATTATGAAATACCCATGAGAAATATAAAACACAAATGCAATACAGAAATGGATAAGTTAAGACTTGACCATTGTACAAAAATGCTGACTGGGTCATGAGGTCAGAAAAGAAGAAGAAAAAAAAAAGAACAGGTCAAGAAGAACTGACAAAAAGAATTGCAAAATAATTAGGAATTAATGTGAAGATTAATTTTTAGTCAATTCTGCAAGACAGACTTTTCAGGAAAGGAGGTGGAATAAAAATGAGCTCCTAAATCTTAATCCCGGATTCTGGAAGATATATTCCTCAAACCATCGGACAAGAGGAGGTGGTGCTGGTCCTTCACGAGTCACTCTAATCTGTTCATAAAGCCTATATATAGTCTTATATATATATATATATATATATATATATAAGTCTTAATATATAGTATTTCACAATACTTCATGGTATTCTAATTAAATAATTTTTTGGAATCTTAGATCTCTCAGAACCTGACACATTGTAATTCTGAGACTCCAGGAAAGTGGCAGTTCTGTAAAATGTTGGCGCTGGAGACTAAATGCTCCCTGATAGTTTCACACCTAATTCAATTAACACACACACACACACACACACACACACACACATCACCCACGGTGACAGAGGGACAGAGTGACATCAGATGTATGATAGTTTTTTTTAATTTTCTATCATCCATATAGTGTTGTATAGTCATGAAACTATGCATATTTCCTCAGAATGACTTGTCTTCTATGTGTACAATTTTTTTAAGTGTTTAGAAGCTGCACTTTAAAACAATAAAAGACATTTACTGGTTACTTTTTTACTGTTATTTCAAAAAATCACCACGACAAAACCATTCAAGCCATTCAAAATTCATCCGCACCTGTACTGTAAGATAAATTCTTTAAACAGTGGTAAAAGAGGATGTGGTGCTGATCCTTCAAGAGTCACTCAAAACATATCTGTCCCTAAGCCTATAAAGAATTATTCTTAATATACAGTTCACAATACTTCAGCTTGATATTCTAATTAAGTGAGGGTCATTTTATCAGTAAAATACATAAAATTCATATTATTTTTCTTTGAAAGATTCCTATAAATGATTTAAATCATACTTGTTTCTACAATAATTATTTAAAAGTAATCCTATAGCGCCATCTGGTGGCCATTATTGGTACTAAGAATTGCAAGCTTGATTTATATGTTATGATAGTTTTCATTTTATGCTGGCTCTTGAAAATGATAAAGCTATGAAACTTACTGTGCTTCCTTCAAATGATGACTTCTACGTATATAAAAAATTATGAAGAGTTGGAATTAAAAATGTTAAAGATATAGTAAAATAACTATTGTATTTTTTATGTTACTTTAATAAATCACTATGGCCACACCATTTAAGGTATCCTAAACCCTTTCGAAATTTAACATCTTCAGTATATGGCTTCATGTTAAAACAGTTTGGTGTGAACTACTTATGTCTTCTTAGAGGAGAATGAATTCATTTACAGGCTGATTTTATCATAAATCCACAATAACATTTCTGAGTTCTGTATCAATCTGTGTTGTTGTTTGTTTATTTTTATTTTTCATAGGAAGATAACTGACCCTTTACTCTCCTTTTTAATAAATGTGCTTATAAACCAAGAACAAGCTATTTATAGCTGTATTTATAAACTGCTTACTACTGACTATTAATATTGGGACAAGGCTTTATGAAGCATGAACTGACTATTTACTAATGAGTGCAGTTATTATAAAGTGTTATCAATGCATTTGCTAATGTTAACAAATTAGACATTATTTTACAGTGTTAATAAATCCTTTCAATGATTTGTAAGTGTTTTGTAATGATTTTATTGACCTACAAGTATTTGTGAAAGTTCTGCTTGCATTACAGCTTAGTCTTGATCTGTGAGCTGAACAGATTTACTGTTACATCCATGAGATTATGTAAATTCAAATAAATAACATGTCACAGGATGTCAGAGGTCAGTATCAAATTAATTTGAAATTATTATTTGCAGCACAAATAAGGTTTTTTAGGATTTTTAAAAATCCCTAAAACTGTCAGAAAAGGATAAGGCCTAAGATTTCTATGTGAGTGGCTAAATTTATTTGTTTTTATAACTATAATGCATAAACTATGAAATTATACAAAATGTATAAAAATGTACAACAGTTATTCTTTTCCAATGTTTTTTATTTATTTATTTATTTATTTTATTTACATTTTTAAAAATTAGCCTACGCAATCATTCTAAACAGCTTGAATAAAACCTGTTAATATTTATTATAGACCACTATAACTGTGTATAATCTAACAAACAAGTTTATTATGAAAATATAAGTGTGTACACCAGATAAATTGGACGATAAAGAAATTGCTAACAATAATATAATAGAGCATGTTTTAGGTTTTTAGGCGTTTAGATGCAGAAATGGACAAATCAAATGTAAAATAAAATGTAATTGATTTAATTAAATATAGATTAAGTCTTGTTAGAGCAAAATAATAAATAAATACCTACACACATTAAAAAAGCAGCCAAGATTAATGAGTTTAATTTTTTATATAGATTAAAATTGAAGACAGAAGCAGGTATATGCGGTCACTTAATATTAAAATCCAGTATATCCACTTCAGATTTATTTCTCAACAGTTTATGTTCACGTGGCTGTTTTCGTTTATATTAGCCAAGCTATTATGTATTTTGAAATAATCTTGTCCGTGATGTGTTCGTTCTTACGACGAAAGGCAGAATCCTGCAGCTCGAGAGATATATGTTATTCTGCCAGTCGCGCTTTCAAATAGTCTTGCACACTTAAACGGGTCACAAACACCTATATTTAGCTCGTGTTGTGTTATAATGGATGTATTGTGTGCATTTATGGCAATAAGTTATTTAAAAAAGCTCTTAAACAAGAATAAATTCGTTAGTTTTGAACTTGTGACACTGTGCGCGCTGATCGGAGGCAGTGATTTCAAGATAGGCAGCCGCGAATATTTCATTTTCACACAAACAGTTCAAAAACATCTTAATTTAGCTCTTGGTGTGTTCTAATTGGTGAATTGTGTGATATCGCTGCAATACTTTATTTTTAATAGCTATAAAACAAGAATAAACTCGTTTTTTCTGAGCTCATCATTCCACACGCTCCTGCTCAGAGCGGTGATTCATCTCTCGTGTTTCTCACATATCACTGACCACACATCAATTATTAATGAGCCCTGACCTGATAATAATCATATATGTTGGTTTAGCTTGTCAGTGTGAATTAAATCCAAGTATTTATTTGTATTTTAACCGATTTAAAAGTGAAACCAAAAGACAGTCTCCTCCCTTTTTAAGTCCGGTAACTGCACCTGTAGGGGCGCTATTTCTCTCAGACAATGGAAGTCTAAGCACACTCACTCAAACAGAGGGACAGAGTGAGAGGAGATATCTGACAGTTTTTTAATTTTCTGTTATCCATACAGTGTTGTAAAGTCATGAAACTATGCATATTTACTCAGAATAACTTTTTTTTCTGTATGAAAAAAGGTTTTGAAGTGTTTGGAATTTAAAAATGCAGGAAAATTAATAATTCCATCTTTACTGTCATTTAAAAAAATCACCACGACAAAACCATCCAAGCTATCCAAAACCCATTCACAATTTAAGTTCCTCAATGTTTTTTCAACATGTAGACAAAGTTTGGTGTGTATAGTGTTACTCTCCTCTGAGCAGTATGCATTAATTCACAGCTAAATGTAAAAAACAATCCACATTCAAATCAAAATAGCCGACTTCCTGTTGGTCGTAGCTGATGACTGTGAATTAGAAAGTTGTCCGTCTTGATAAGAACAATTTTTGTACTGAGTGTGGTGTCTGTAGCTAAAACTAACCCCCCCACTTTTGACAAAAGGTGGCGCTATAGAGTGCCTCTTCCACGCCCTCTTATGAACTTTTGCCAGTGTCTAGCTGTCACTAATACTGATATGTGTTCTGAGTTTGATGAAATTCTAAGCATGTTATATGCCTCAAAATCACCTGAGAAGTATTCCAGTTTGACATGTTGCCACGGCAACAATATTTTTAGATATCCAATTTCCCCCAGCAGATTCATATCGGCTGTGTTTTAACATTATTCTGATGAAGTTTGAAGCAAATCGAATAAAAATAAGATGCTGAATTCAAAGCATTTTGAAAATGACACACTTCCTGCTGCCAGTTGGTGGCGCTATAACTCTGACTCCTAATAGTCACATATATGTGATCGACATCATACAATGAATAATCTGATGAAGTTTGATTGAAATCAGGAAATGTATGTGGATGGTATTAGACACTTCCTGTTTCTCAATTCTCGCCATAATTTCAACGCCTCGCCACGAGCAAACCGTTCGAGATATCAAAAATCCCCTGGCAATTTTTCATCCCCAATGTCTTGAGATCATGTTGACCGAGTTTGGTGGTAAACGAGTAAAAAACCTATGACAAGTATATCAAATTCCAGAGCATGCGCTTTTTACATAACTCTAAATAGCTGACTTCCTGTTGGGCGGAGCCCAATGACATGCAATACGAAAATTGTTCGGCACAATGAGATCTATATGTGTACTGAGTTTCATATGAATATGTGCAAGTATGTGTGAGCTATACATCAACATTTATGACTGTGTTCCAGGGGGCGCCGTAGAGCCCCTGTGCCACGCCCGGGTCCCAGCCTCTGCAGGCTCCTAAAGGGCACAGATTCCAAAGTGTGTGCAAATTTTCAAGAGTTTTTGAGTATGTTAGGGACCCCAAAAGCCCCCACAACTTTGACCAAAAATATGAATAATAAACCCTAAATAGCCAACTTCCTGTTGGGCGGAGCCTATGACATGCAGTACGAAAGTTGTTTGGTTTAATGAGATCTACATGTGTACCGAGTTTCATGTGTCTACGTGCAAGTATGTATGATATATGGCCCTCAGTATTCCAGGGGGCGCTGTAGAGCCCCTGTGCCACGCCCGTGTATCAGTCTCTGCCCGACCCTAATGGCCGCAGGTTCCAATCTGTGTGCCAATTTTCAAGAGTTTTCGAGCATGTTAAGGACCCCAAAAGCCCCCGTAACGTTAGAAAAAAATAATAATAATAATAATAATAATAAAAAATAATCCTAAGGAAAACAATAGGGCTCTCGCCCTCCAGGCTTGAGCCCTAATAATAATAAACGGAGCAATTCCAAGAGGGTCCTCACACCATCGGTGCTCGGGCCCTAATAATAATAATAAACGGAGCAATTCCAAGAGGGTCCTCACACCATCGGTGCTCGGGCCCTAATTAAAGCTGCAAGCAGCGATGAACGGGCCCTTGCACCCGGGCTCACCGCCATCGTGTTGCTTTAGTAAAAAGGTGAACGTTGAGAAATATGCATTTAATGTCCTAAATATAAGTGGAATATATCAAAGTATATCCCATATATGTGCCAATCTTACCGTTGCCAGCAGGTGGCGCTATCATTATAATGGAATATTGGCCTTCAGATGTGTTCAGGCCAGGACTCTTATCGAACATGTGAAGTTTGGGGAAGATTGAACATTTTATGCTTGAGTTACAACAACTTCTCTTGCTGTGGCAAGACATCAAATTTTGTCATGGCGCCATGGAAACGCCCTTTAACAAAAACTCAATATCTCCAAAAGTTAACATTGCACAGGCCTTTAGATTAGACTGACCACAAAATATATGTTAATCTCAAAAAAATTATAGGAGTAGTTTGTCGCAGCGTAAAACATGTCACTTCCTGTTGCCAATAGGTGGCGCTATGACTATAACTGAATGTGGGCATGTAGATCTGTTAAGGGCAGAAGTTTTATCTAACATGTGAAGTTTGGGGCAGATTGGACATTGTATGTCTGAGTTACAGCAACTTCCTTTTTCATGGCGAAACATCGAAATTTGTCAGGCCACCATGGACACGCCCTTTAACGAAATCTAAAGATCTTCGCAATTTAACATCGCAAAGGGCTTAAGATTACACTGACCAGGTTTGGTGTTGATCTGAATAAATCTCTAGGAGGAGTTCGTTAAAGTACAACCCCTGAAAATGGCAAAAACAACGCCAATATTGCAGAGAAAATTCTAAATAACCGACTTCCTGTTGGGATTCGGATTTCGTACCAAGAGACTTTTTTGTAGGTATTGGTGTGTTACATGTGTATACCGATTTTTGTACATGTACGTGAAACATAGCTCGAGGCGCACTCTGTTGAAAGTGTATAGGTGGCGCTATCGAGCCATTTTGCCACACCTGATGGAATTTTGGCCTTCAGATGTGTTCAGGCCAGGACTCTTATCACACATGTGAAGTTTGGGGAAGATCGGACATTTTATGCCTGAGTTATAACATCTTTTATTCCCATGGCGAGACATCGAACTTCGTGACGGCGCCATGGACACGCCTTTTAACGAAAACTCAAGATCTTCACAACTTAACATCGCACAGGGCTTTAGATTAGACTGACCACAAAAATTACATTGATGTCATAAAATTTCTAGGAGTAGTTCATCGCAGTGTAAAATATGTCACTTCCTGTTGCCAATAGGTGGCGCTATGACTATAACTGAATATGGGCATGTCAATCTGTTCAGGTCAGGAGTCTCATCAAACATGTGAAGTTTGGGGCAGATTGGTCATTGTATGTCTGAGTTATAGCAACTTCCTTTTTCATGGCGAATCATCGAAATTCGCCAGGCCGCCACGGACACGCCCATTAACGAAAACTCAAAAGCTTCGCAATTTAACATCGCAAAGGCCTTCAGATTAGGCATACCAAATTTGGTGTTGATCTGAATGAATCTCTAGGAGGAGTTCGTTAAAATACAACGCATGGAAATGACACAAAATTTGTTCATAATATTAGTAATAACCGACTTCCTGTTGGGTTTCGGATTTTGCTCCAAGAGACTTTTTTGTAGATATTGGAGAGTTACATGTGTATACCGATTTTCATACATGTACATGAAACGTAGCTTGAGGCGCACACCGTTGAACGTGTATAGGTGGCGCTGTTGAGCCATTTTGCCACACCCACATCTGAAACCCATATCAGATGTAAATTTTCGCCAGTTCTGAGGTGTGTGCAAAGTTTCATGACTTTTCGAGCATGTTTAGGCCCTCAAAAATGCGATTCATTTTGGAGAAGAAGAATAATAATAATAATAATAATAATAATAATAATAATAAACGGAGCAATTCCAAGAGGGTCCTCACACCATCGGTGCTCGGGCCCTAATAATAATAATAATAAACGGAGCAATTCCAAGAGGGTCCTCACACCATCGGTGCTCGGGCCCTAATAATAAACGGAGCAATTCCAAGAGGGTCCTCACACCATCGGTGCTCGGGCCCTAATAATGTCATGTTGTAATAAAGTTATCTGGCTGCAGCATCTTTAAGTCAAGCGGCACACTCATTTTGACTGTCATTTTAACATGTGAACCAAAATTACTGAAGATGAATTAAGTATTTATCCAAATTACTGAACAAACGTCAGTACTAAACTGCATTTAATCATTAATAGTTCGTGCATGTTATCAAATTCAACAACTTATACTTACTTTTGGTGGAGCGCTAATGTTAGCTCCTGCTGCCTTGACGTTCGCCATCTTCTCATACATTTCGCGCCAGTGTAACGGACTGTGGCACAATTGTGATTGGCCGAAATTGTTATTGACGTCTGATTGGCTACGACTTATTTAAAAAATAAAATAAAAACTTTTGATTTGAGGATAAAGCCCGCTCAGAGTGTCACAAACTATTCAATGGTGGTGTGTGTCAGTTTTTTTTAAAAGCATAAAATATATTTGAGAATCGTAATCAACCAGATATGCAATGATGGCGCACAAAAGAAGATATAAAGAACATGTACTTGATGATTTGAGACAACCATCAAAGGCCACGAAATATCGACGGATAACAGAATCTGAGGTAAAAAAAAAAAAAAATTCTGCTAGGTTTAACGACAACGTATTATTATTATTTTTAAGGCTAACAGTGCATTGTTTATTACAGAATTATTTTAAGTGCCGAGACCGAGGGAGTTACAAGAAGTATCTCAATTGCCCATCCTCCCACAAAGAAAAGAGACGAGTCTTAACGGAGGTATGCAACATTATGTCATTTGACAAAAACAGTTATGGATACGTTTATCAGTGATTCATATTAGAATAACTTATAGGGAGCGCGGTAATGTGTGTGCTAAACTGTGACGTTAGCCTAGACTGCACCAGTTTTGTGATTATGTTCGTTCCGATGACAAATCATCCCTTGAGGTTTTACCATATTTGTCTTGGTGACTGTATATTCATCTATAATCCAGCCAGAATCACTAAATCATAATTTAAATCTTTGTTTGTTCTTCAGATATTTTCATAGTGTAGCCTAAGCCAAATAAAATTTCATTCTTAGAAGTGAGAGCTGTCATGAGGCTCAAACTCTGAGCTCCCTGCAGTTTCCTTACAACTGGCTTGCTAAAGGTGCAATTTAAGGTGATAAAATAGCTTTTAACAGCAGCCGGAGTTTTAGTTCTTTCTTACATATTCAAATAGTTATTCATACAGAATTGTGTTTGCCATCATTACACTTACTATAGTGGCATACTTTAGTTGTCCCAGAATGCTCCTCATGAAGGACCTCTGACAGAAAGTGCAAGCAGTCAGACAGCAGGACTACAGCATGAGCAGGACACACAAAACAACAAATCCTCGGAGGTAAAATGTCTACAGATTGAATTTTTTACATTTTAACATTTTTAAACTTAATGCTTATTTTTTGCATTGTTATCATTGTTCTACAATGTAAGTAAATCAGGGATAAGCTTATATTTTCCCTGTTGTCCTGTATGTGTATGTGATAAAGATACATGAAAAATTGCTTGTAATAAACACACCCATGTCTCCTAATGCTGTTGTATGACTCATTACAGCCTGACAGTGAGGCAGCCTGGAGACAGTCCCACTTAGTCCAAGTGATGGAATTACCCTCCACGTCAGACCAAGACAGACCTTGGACTCACATAAGTGGGGACCAACCTGATATAAAAATGCTAACAGAATTACAGGTAATAATTAATGTGAACATTGACCAATTTGTATTAATAAAACTTCTAATAAAAAAGTTACTGTGTCAACACCAGCTTATACATAAGTCAATTAATTTAATACTTTGAAGTAAACACTCGTTGCATTATCCATTTATGATAGGTTTATGCAAATTTAAATTCATTACTAATTTATAAGTTTACAAGGTGAATAACTTGTTGTTCAGCAGTTAATGGCTATAACACATTACTTGATATTTTTTATGCAAAACTTTTGTAACTTTTTTTATGTAATTTGGTGGATCTTCAATGCAATGCAGATACAGTTTAACAAACACTTTATAGTTAATTGGCATATATTTCTGACCTCATCTAAATTAATACGCCAGCACGGACACTGGGGTCAGAGGGCCAGCTCCAGCTTGTGGTCCCCAAGTCAAGCCTTAAGACTCGGGGGGACAGGGCCTTTTCTGTGGTTGGATCTAAACTCTGGAACGGCGTACCCCTCCATGTCCGAACTGCCCCTACAGTTATGTGTTTTAAGGCTCGTCTAAATTTCATTATTTTGCTTTTAATTCTGCCTAAGTTATGTCGTCCACTGTGGTTTTTATCCTTTTTTTTATATTTTATATATTTTTAAACTTGATGTTCTTATTTTGTTTAATTTTATATTAATTGTTTTCTTTTATGAGTCTTTGCAGCACTTTGGAAACTTTGTGTTTGTAATATGTGATATAGAAATAAAAGTGGATTGGATTGGATTTGCGTATGTTTCATCAGTGGACAAAGACATCTATCCCATTATTCATTGCAAAACTACTCTAATTCTGTCTGGTTGCATATTGTAAGTTAACTATCTTAAACTATTTTAAAAAACATGTTTATAACTAATGTTTTTTTATGTATGGCAGGACATATCCTGGACACAGCCAGAAGAGAACAAGTCTGTTCCAACTGCTGATCAGCATGAGCCAAACAAAAAGGTTAATAGCTTTTATTATTGTATTTTTTCTCTTTACACTATTTGTCTTTTACTACAAGTTCTCTTTTTAAAATAATAATTATTATTAAGATTATGTATTGTATCAATCGTAAACCATTGTCACAGGCCGGCTCAAATGATGGGACACAAACAACTAGTATAGGCCAAAAAGATTATATTTATTGTAAACCAAAACTATTTACTTTAAACATATAATGGAATGAGGTGGGAGAATGACATAATGTAATGTGTAAAGTGTATAGATGAGTGAATCTGTCTGTCTGTGTGTGTCTCTATGTGTCTGTGTGTGTGTATGTTTCTGTGAGCATAACTGAATTTAAAAAATAAGTAAAACTATAAAGGAACAATTGAAATAGGATGGAAGAGCAGAGAGAGAGAGAGAGAGAGAGAACGTGGTTAGTAGCAGCTTCACTACCCTGAACCCAGGTGGCTCCAATCACTATCGACCCTCCTCTGCCTGCAGGAGGAACCGCACCTGCAATGCAGAGGAGTGGCCGTGACACCAAAAAAAAACCCACGAAAGTAAAATCAGTTATCTGTTATTTTTTAGGTATGGCAGGACATATCCTGGACACAACCAGAAGAGAACATGTCGTTTCCAACTCCTGACCAGCAAGAGCCAAACGAAAAGGTTAGTAGCTTCTATTTTTGTATGTTTTCTATACACCATGTTTCTTTTGCTATAGGTTACTTTTTACAATAATTACTATTATGATTATGTCCTCAGGCAGGCCCATTAACAGATGGCAATGATCCTGTGTATCCCGGCGCACCTCTGACAAAAGGACAAAGTTTACTGTTGCTTATGTCCTTTATACTAAGGCACAATCTTACAGCTGTTTCACTGGACCATCTACTGAAAATTT
Organism: Carassius auratus; assembly: GCF_003368295.1. Taxonomy (NCBI): domain Eukaryota; kingdom Metazoa; phylum Chordata; class Actinopteri; order Cypriniformes; family Cyprinidae; genus Carassius; species Carassius auratus. Next base: position 1,850,378 of record NC_039270.1, read on the forward strand.
TCAATGAGCATTTTCCAGGCATGGTACCAGTGACCACATATCTTTTCCGAAAAGCTTATGGTCAGTATGGAAATTATGAACCCCATTTCTACTGTCCAACATGTGAAAACTACTTAGGGAAAAATACTGGTGAGCTACAGTGTGACATTTGTCACACAGTAACTGATTCAGACAGCTCTCTTAAAAGTGGATGCTTTTTCCTGGTTCTTAGTTTGGCCTCACAGATCAAAACATTGCTTGATGAAAAACAAACAAAAATTCAAAACGATTGGTTGAATTCAGATACAATTTCAGACATCCAATGTGGAGATAAGTATCAAAAACTCAAGGAATCTGGTGCAATGGGTGAAGATGACATATCTTTAATTTGGAACTGTGATGGAATCCCACTGTTCAGGAGCTCCAAGTACCAGATCTGGCCCATACAGTGCCAAGTAATAGAGCTTGAGCCTAGAGAACGAAAGGCAAATATCTGCATTCCATGTCTTTGGTTTGGGGAAAAAAAGCCCTATATGCTCACATTTTTGAAGCCATTCGTAGATGAACTGTCAATTCTACAGAAAGATGGAATTAAATGGAAAGATTCCGCAAACATAGAGCACACTTCCAAGGTTTTTGCTCTCATATGTAGTTCTGATTCAGTCGCCCGCCCACTTCTAAGGAACACTAAACAGTTCAATGGTTTTTATGGCTGTGACTTTTGCTACCATGTTGGGGGAGGTCCCTACACAAAGACCCTGTGCCAAAACTTAGAACTGAAGTAGAGCACTTTGATCACGCATTGGCCGCAACACTTGAGAAAACCGTAATGGGAGTAAAAGGACCTTCACCTTTAATGAGACTTGAAAACTTTCAAATGATAAATGGATTTGTTCCAGAGTATCAACACTCTGTCTGCCTTGGGGTTACAAGGCAACTAGCTAATCTGTGGTTTGACTCCAGAAATCATGAACAAGAGTGGTACATAGGAACAAAATCAGACCTTCTAGACAAGGAGCTAGTTACAATCAAACCACCTGTTGAGATAATCAGAGTACCACGGTCTGTGGCAGACAGAAAGTACTGGAAGGCATCAGAGTGGAGGTCATTCCTCTTATTCTATGCTCTGCCTCTTCTGAATGGGGTTTTACTGAGGAAATTCTGGAACCACCTTTTTCTGTTTGTGTTTGCTATGCACATTCTGTTGGGAGAAAAAGTGAAACGCTGTGATATTGATGTAGCAGAAAGAGCTCTCAGAAAGTTCACTTTGCAGTTTGAGAAGTTATATGGAGCAGCAAATATGACTTTCAATGTTCATCTACTGACACACATTACAACAAGTGTAAGGAACTGGGGGCCTCTGTGGGCCACATCAACCTTTTCCTTTGAATCATTTAATGGCACTCTGTTAAAGTACTTCCATGGAACCACCCATGTTCCTGAACAAATTGTTAGAAGGTTTCTTTGCTGGAGGAGTCTAACGCAGAAAGCTGAAAAGGTGATGGCAGATGCAAATGATGGTGTTAAAAATATTTTTGCTGGTTTACAAAGCAGCCATTTACATTCCTGTAATTCAGCCAGCCTCAATGAAAATGTCAGGGCAAAAAATGTTTTGGCAAACCCTGTCATGGTACACTATCACCATCCCAATCATCTGCTGTCAAAAATTTGCTGGGTGTTACAGTCAGTCAATGTGTATTTTATCATCGTTTCATCGTAAAAGGAATACTGTACCATTCAAGCAGTTACACAAACCTTAAAAAAAAGGATAAACTCAACAGTAGAATTAATGGATGGACGACTGTGCAGAATTCTTAGCATGTTAGTATTCAGATTACACCATGTATCAATGCACTGTGTATTGGTTAGGGAGCTCTGCTCTGCAGGGACAGTGAGCTAAACATTACTTCATATTTTGTTTCTGAGGTGTTGCAGTCCAACAATGTAGGTGCGGTTCCCACTGATCTGTTTTACAGAAAATGTGTTTTGATAGAAGCAAAAGCCAAAAACTATGTTATTCCACTCCCAAATAATATAGAGAGAAATTAAATATGAACTGACACATGAATGAGAGATATGCATATTGCTCACTGAGCCTGTTCGTGCCCTTATCTGGATATATGTTGTTCCTTGTTTTTCTTTTATTTTGTATGGTGCAATGGTATGGCTCTGTGGAAGCACCCTAAATGTTGTTGTACCAAAGACAACAACGTCTATTCTATTCGCTTATCCTCCAAGCTTGCAAGTAGTTTTTTTTTTTTTCATAAAATGTTATGCAATACAAAGCAAACAGTTAGAAACATACAGTTGTCATGCCTGTTCTAAATATTAACTCACAGACAGTGTTAAGTGAATTATTTTTGGTTACTGTGAAATTATGAAACTATTTAAATATCTGTTTTCTTTTTATTGACAATAAATGTGGAAAACAATCATATTGCAATTTTGTATAGCAAAAGTACACTTTTAAGTAACATACTTAATGTGATAGTTATATGTGATAGTGCATTTATAGTATAGCATAAGCACCTACAAGTTATACTGTATTTATGAAAATCCATCTGTTAATCGGTGTGATCGCTGCATGCTTTTTCAATGCAAAACACTTCTGAATATGTGTACTATATCAATTTAATATTTAGTGTATTTAAATATACTTAAGTAGCACAATTAATTTAACCTATTGCTAATATATTGTAAACTAAATTAATTTAGGTTAACTATCTAATTACACTTAAAAATAAATTCAGTGTTAGTGCTATTTAGTATATTTATATAGTGTACTGAAATAGTACATTTATGAATACATTTCTAACATATTTCTGTTGAAATAATTTAATTTAAACTATCTAAAAGTACACTAACAATGAACTAACAATTAACTATTATTAATGCGTTAAAAATGTACTTGTAAGAAATACAGTAATACAACTATATTCTTTGTAATTTTTCAATAGTATATCTTATTTATATGCACTAAAAATACATTTAAAATATCAATGGTATTTAGTATACTTTCCTAATTACACTTAAGTACTACTTTAGTATTTTCACTAGGTGAAAATAAAGTGTACTTGAGTGCACTAAAAAAACACTTAATTACAAGAAAGTAATTTGTAGTACATTCTTATTTTTTGTGCTAAAAACAACTGTAAAAACAATACATTATAAATACACTAATTAAAAGTATGTTTTAATTTAAATAGTAATTAAGTGTAATTAATAAAGTATACTAAAAGCCTTATTTTATGTATTTTTAGTGCATTAACAAAAAAATAGACTTTTGAAAAAATAGACAGAAGAGTTTTTTTAGCACATTTTAACACATTAAAAATAGTTCATTCCTAGTGTACTTTGATACCTATGTAAAAGTACACTAACAATGAACTATTTTTAATGCGTTAAAAATGTACTTGTAAGAAATACACTAAAAAAACTCTTCTGTCTATTTTTTCAAAAGTATATATTTTTTATGCACTAAAAATACATTTAAAATATAAATGGTATTTAGTATATTTTATTAATTACACTTAAGTACTACTAAAGTAAAAATATACTTTTAATTAGTGTATTAATAGTGTATTATTTTTACAGTTGTTTTTAGCACAAAAAATATGAATGTACTAATGTATTTTCTTGTAATTAAGTGTATTTTTAGTGCACTGAAGTACACTTTTTTTTCACCTGGGCAGTGCTGGTTCGTTTTGTGTTACTCCAAGTCGGTCAAGTTGCTGGTCAACCCTTACCTAATGAATTATCTATTGTCAATAAATGGAATCCTATTGTAAAGTAATAGTTAAACAGGTTGAAATGTTGTATGCAGGAATAAAAACTGAATAAAATATGTTGTATCTGGAAATGTAGATAAAATAAGTATTGTGCAAACACAGTGGTTGTATATATACAACAAAATCAAAGCATGCATGAACAACTGGCAATTTCACCTTTTAATTCATATCTGGACGTCTTCACGAAGCTAAGCAAAGTTACTTCATTTTATTACCTAGTGCTATTTTGGCGAACATGCTTCAGACATTGCTATTGTACAAGCTAATTGTTCAGTTAAGTTGCGAGGCATGGTGTCATATTACCACACCGGTAACACTACCAGTTCAATCAGGACCACTTCCGTAAAGTATATTTAATGACAATTATAATTGCATACAGTTAGTGTTGGCGGTATGGTTATGTTCTGGGCAACACTCCACACGCCTGTCCATGCAGCCATGCTTGGACAGAGCGGGGAAAGCAGCAAGACAAACCCCCAAATCAACCATATGCCAAAACTCCCCAACACAACTGATGCAATTTGAAGGGCCAGCAATGAGAAATTTTGCTTGATACTTTATTCATGGGGGAAGCATCACCCAAACTCGGAGAGAAGCATACAAGCATGTTGCTTAGCTGCTTATGCAAAATATTTGAGAGAACAGTATGGGGGAAGCATACACCCCTAGCAGCAGCATAATACGATGGTAGTTTGTATATCATTCAATTTAAGTATAACATGCTGAAAATCACAATAAAGGGGAAGCATGCACCCCAAACAGCAGCAGCCTAATACGATGGCAGTTTGTATATCATTGAATTTAAGTCTAACCACATTCACATTAAGGTGGGGGGTGGGAGCGTTACCCAAAGTTAAGCAATAGAGGATGTGCAACAAGTATGTTCTTAAAATGCTTAAGCAACTGTGATTGTAAAGGGGGAAGCATACGCCCCTAGCAGCATCAGTCTGATATGAATGGCAGTATTATCCAATTTTATGTATCTATCATGCTGTAAAAATCACAAAGGGGGAAGCGTCACCCCAAGTTAAGCAACTGAGGATGTGCAATGCATGTTTCTTAAAAATGCTTAAATCTCATGCCAATCCAGAGTACCCACAGAGCAGTACGAATCCCCATCTCCAAAAGTCCCCAGCCTGGTCATATCTGCAAAACAAAAATACAGCTTCCGTTTTTCTCTGGAAAAACCAAGCTCCTGTAGGCATGTTGGGGGTCGAGCTATAATACTGATTTGTGTTGTTTCCATAACATATATTCACTTATGTGCTGATTTCCAACAAAAGAGAGAATCTGATGCAGTTGTACTTACCTGATGTTTTAATAGCAAACTATGTGCAAATCCAGCGTCAACCTGGTCTTGTTTATAAAACATTAACCACTGAAATGACGAAAACAACACTTGATACACTCCCTTGCTGCCCCAGAAAAGCAACTGCATCCACGGTCCATGTAACGCTAGGTTTTTTGAGAAGCTGAACGTGGTAAACTTTCCCCTCACATCCAAAACACACTTATTTGGAGACATTCTCAAACAATCCTATGCAGTGCTGCCATCGATTTCCTGATGAAGCGTGTTTACGGGCGAGGTCTCGCTCTCCTCTGGTCGTGCTTTCCCAAGAGAAATGCTCATAAGGAGTTCCATCATCGTCTATATCATAGACCCATCATCGAAAACTACCGAAACTTGTACCACCCAGAAATAAGATTTCTCCACTCACCCGAATTGGCCATGTTTAGCATGAAAATCCATCTCTTTAACACTGAACAACTCTGAATCCATTAAACCCATTGTAGCCCCCCTTTAAGCAAATGTGTGATACATAAGACCCCTTGCTGCGGCATGAGGAACACGTAATATGCATTGATGCTGTAGATTGTATAATGGAGGGTGGTAGTCCAGCAGGGGAAGCATGCACCCTTCGGAAACTTAGAATGGCGTCCAGTATGAATGAAAATGCTCCATAGAAACACCTCTGTCAGAATAAAAATGCCTAAACCGAAATGGTAATCTGTTGAGAGGTAGGATAACCTTCTATAAACGAACTAAATTAAAATCCTGCCATGTAAACATGTTAAACTGATTACTTGTACCCATGTAATCGCATCAATAGTCGGTCATCAGAATGGGAACGTGATGTCGGCAACGCTGTGCATTCAGTGATTAGTAGACACTGACATAACAGTAGAGACTGGGAAATCGTGGACAAAGATAATAAAACTCTAGTTATACAATAACACACTTTTAGAATGGAATCTCATGAGCAGAGCAGAAAGCTGATGTAATAAGTGAAGCACAATTAACTGCTTTTCAGCTTAGAAACAACACTATGACTGCATCTGAAAACTTAGGTAGAGGACTTGCTGGCTTGCTGTCTAATCATTCAATGACTTGCAGGCAGTGTTTTTTCCCAAAGGAACCTCATGCAATGGATTTCGGACAGGCTTCTGAGGCGGAATAATGGTTTAATGATCTACATCAAAATATAGAGAGCTATATAGCTATATATATATATATATATATCCATATAAGTGGATATTTCATTACTGCAATATTAATTTCTCGCTAGAAATTACATACCGTATTTTCCGGACTATAAGTCGCACTTTATTTCATAGTTTGGCTGGTTCTGCGACTTATAGTCTGTTTATTTATCAAAATTAATTTGACATGAACCAAGAGAAATGAACTAAGAGAAAACATTACCGTCTCCAGCCGCCAGAGGGCACTATATGCTGCTCAGTGCTCCTGTAGTCTACACTGAAGACATAGAGCGCCATCTCGTGGCTGGAGACGGTAATGTTTTCTCTTGGTGCTTGGTTCTAAATAAATGCGACTTATAGTCCAGTGCGACTTATATATGTTTTTTTTCCTCATCATGATGTATTTTTGGACTGATGCGACATATACTCAGGTGCGACTTATAGTCCGAAAAATACGGTAAGTGGAAAACATTGTTCAGAAACATACATTTACACACGAACTGACCACTGACCGTGACTTTCAGATGCCATCTTTATTTTTTTTTGCTTAACTGTCACAGAATGGAACGCACGGGATTGTGGAATATCAAAGGCAGCGAAGGATACATCTATGCTGCCTTCAAACTGGCCAGATGAAGTCATCTCAGGAGACAGGAAATGAAGCTGACATTGATTTCGGACGTGCCTTGAAGCCTTCCTACCTTGGAATGCGACCTCCGAAGGCAGCATTTTTCAGTTTTCGGATGCAGCCTATGATAGTGAATAGCTCAATGAAAACACTTGACCAAAATTTGCCTGTTATTGTATGAATTACAGATTCATAAACCCATTTGAAAATGTTGTAAGATATCCCATTGCAAGCACTCTGCATTCATAAGCTGCCCCCTCGTGATTAATGTTTTAACAAAACTTGGTGAGAATCATGTATTTTACCATTTAAAGCTGCAGTAGGTAACTTTTGTAAAAATATATTTTTTACATATTTATTAAACCTGTCATTATGTCCTGACAGTAGAATATGAGACAGATAATCTGTGAAAAAAATCAAGCTCCTCTGGCTCCTCCCAGTGTCCTATTGCCATTTGCAGAAATACATCACTCCCGGTAAAAAATAACCAATCAGAGCTGCGGTCCGTAACTTTGTTTGTGTTCAAAATGTAGAAAAATTTATATAATAAGCGAGTACACCATGAATCCATTTTCCAAACCGTGTTTTTAGCTTGTGTTGAATCACTAGGGTGCACCTATAATAAGTGTTTATATTCGGACTATTTTAGATTGCTTCGGGGATACCGCAGCGGAGTAACCCAGTACCTTTGTGATTCTTCATAGACATAAACAGAGAGAAGTAGTTCCGGCTACGATGTTCTTCCACAAGACGCAAGCAGTTCTGTTTATTAACCGCTAGAGACTCAAAAGTTACTGACTGCAGCTTTAAATTAAATTTTTTTTTATATCATAATTCATTTCAAAGCTGCATTAAAGAAGGTCTTAGGCTCCAGTTATTTCCCATTGCTGAAGTTTCCCAGTTTTCCTCTTCATGCCATTAACATTATTCTCGATGTTTTCAGCCAGCAACATTACAGAACCTTTAATGTTCTCATGCGTCACACGACAGTATCAATAATTCTGTGTAACATCTGAATGGCTGAAGCGGTTTATCACTTTACATTGTTAAGCAAACGCAGTGCTGCGCGGAAGACTCTGCTCTTGCATTCACTGGCGGATGCAGTGCGTACACACACCGCCTCACACTTTTTTCAGTTTGGTGTAATTTAGAAATGGTGCCTAAAGTGGGGGAGAATTCCCTCGCTTCGGCGATCAGCTCTCACTCAACCAGACCAGAAATGTTCCGGTGCTCCCGATGGCATTTGAGCGGAGTTGTCTCGCGGTAGCGGACACGCGCACTCAGTAGATGATGGGCGGGGAAATGTGAGATGACAGAACTGATAATGTGCCAATTACAACAAAGAATCACTAGTTTCACAACTGTATGTTACACCATTAAGGGAACGATTCATGATAGTAAATTACAGATTTTGCGAAGCAACAAAACAAGTGGGCCCGACCACATCAGTGGTACGACAGAAGACGGCCTTAGTGTGTATGTGATCGTGTTCAGGCCACATGACGGAGCACACGAATGAACACTAGAGGTTCAATATTAGTCTGTTAATTCCAAGCAAGTGCGAGCAGCTATTAAAAATATTAATGCAACCCCGGGTTTTTTTTTCTCTCTGGTAATTTGCATGTCATCGTAGCCCAAATCGAAGCACATGTAAACACCACATCGGATTAGATAAAGTCTCATGTGGTCCACTAAATCTTTACATCTGGATGAAGAAATAAAATACATGTAAACGTGGCTATTTTGTCACGTTCTTATAACCCTATGTATAGAAGCCATAGAGCAATAAATGCCTGCTTTTAAAGCTGTGTGCATCTGAAACACAGTTAATGTGATATCAACCTTAGAAATAAACACCAGTGACATTGATATTTCGCCGCTAAATACAGCGTTGAACCCCTGTTGAAACGCTTACATGAGAATGCTGGTCTCGTTTAACCCTGTTCTCATGGCTTATTAATTCGGCATGTCCTTGGAGCGATTGCATGCTCTAGCTGCGTATTGCTCCAGGTGTATGAACACAGATGTATAAATGCTGCTGCAGATACGCTTAATATTTGTTTCTGCAACCGATGCAAAACCATGTTAACCACCAGGCAACATACACAGCAATATGGATTAAAATTATGTAATTAATACATAATTAAAATTATGTATTTAATAACTCACCCTCATGTCGTTCCAAACCCATAAGACCTCCGTTCATCTTCAACACCGCATTCCACAGTTCGATTCCCCATCGAACCATTAGTGCGTCATAAAATACAGTCATGGTGCCGTGATGACTAAAGGAGATGTCACCCCCTCCTTTCCCTTTTTGTGCTTGTCTAATCGCATACCAGCGATGCCAGAACAGCAGGAAAAGATTTCTCTTTGTTCCCCAAACTTAAGACCAAATGGCCAAGAAACCCTGTGGTGACCCCAATGCATAAATCCAGAGCCTTATCAGGAAACGAAGGATGCTAAGGCATTCCTATGGCCCAGGATCACCACAAACCGTAAACCAGGGAACGACTCCTTTCTGCAGCTGTAAATTCCAGAGACTTTGTCTCCAAAACAAATAGACTGAAATTAACCCACTTGTGGTTTAATACAAACAACGGTCTCAAAATTGCTTCCAATAAGCTGAACTGATTACCAGTATTTACCTCACATATATCTTAAGTATCATGTATGTTTTATACAACCTGTGGAATTCTTTCTGTGTGTACAACTTCCATAATGGACTATTCGTAGGGTTTTCCTACCTCAGTTATAGGAATCAATCACCAGAAGTTGCCTCATGTATTCTCTGTATTATGCATGCTTCATATTACTCAAGTAAATTTTGTTTGTGTTAAACACTTATCACGGCAAAATCCTTATTTACTTCCACCTCTACTATGTGAAGTATGTGTATTTTGGTACCTACTTGGGGGGTAAATGATTTTTTGAATTTTTATATTGGAATATTAAGTTTGCTTATTAAAGCGTTTAACTAAACTCTCAGGAGTTTGGACACTATGCATTACTTTTTGCCTTGCTTTTGCAGTGACTTTTGCTTTTGCCTGTTTTGTGCTGATCTTTCCATCGTCAGCGTGTATGCTTACGTACTCTTCAAACCACCAAGAGCTCACTCAAAACTCCTCAACTCTTCCGTAAGATCCTTCGTTGAACTTCGTCAAAGAAAACCCTCAGAGGAAACTCTGTTGCATAGCAACCTGCAATCCAGGAAGTCTTGCGAACGAAGCGCCACCCGGCAAAGCCAACCAACCACTCACCATCGACTGCTGTCCCTCAGAACGCATCATCGACCGACTGCCAGCCAATCAGCGCCAGAGATTCCCTCTCCAGCAACTTCGTTACAGAAGGGAACGCACGCGCAGAGAGAAGCATACAAACACAAGTACACTATCTCCTAAATCTGACTGAATTTGTGCAAATCTTATTAAGAAAACAAACTAAGATTGAAGTGCTAGTAGATAAGGGTTGCCACCCGTCCCTTAAAATACGGAATCTACCCGTATTTGAGAATAAAATAGCACGTCCCGTTTTGAATCAATACGGGACGGGGTTTGTCCTGTATTTTCGGAGTTGTCTTCAATGCAGCATCTCATGCAGATCATCCGACCGGTATTCTGTGAAGACTCGTCCTATTATTCCCCTGATTGGGTAATACTCGCTGCCATCGTTGGATTGATTGGTTTGTTTTAGGTTCACAGCCAATCAGAGTCAGAGAAGGGCGGGTCTTTTGGCAGAGAGTCGATTTGAAAGAATGACGGAGGCTGCTTCAGACAAGTACCTATCTCACTCTAGATGGTGGCTTGTCAGATGTACGACAGCATGCATCGGGACAACAACATTCATACACTTTATAATAAGGTTCATTTATTAAACATTAGTGTATTAACTAACATGAACTAACAATGAGTAAGAATTACATTTGTTACAGTATTTATTCATCTTTGTTAATGCTAGTTAATAGAAATAAAGCTGTGCATTGTTTGTTCATGTTAGTTCAATGAATTAACTAATTTTAACAAGATTTTAATAAAATATTATTAAATGTGGAAATTAACATGAACAAAGATGAACAATTGCTGTATAAGTTCAGATCATTATTAGTTAATGTTAATTAATGTAGTTTACTAATGAACCTTATTTTAAAGTGTTACTGATTTGTTTATTACGTTTAAGGTGTACAGTCATACACATAAGCATTCTTTTAATAAGAGATAAGATAGATATATTTAATATTTAAAATATAGTACCTAAGTGAAGCAAATAAACAACTAATTTAAATGATTGCATTATTCAATAGGCTACTGCAGAATTAACAATAGATATAAAATAGATTAACTTACCAATAATAATAAAAACAAAAATTGTGTGTTTTACATGAATTTAGAAATGTTTATAGATTGATTATTTATTATGTGGTTTCACTGTTTGGATGGTGTTACTGTCTGAAAACAATGACAAATATTTTATCCTAAATCAGTGTTCACGCCACCTTATACAATTATTAAAGTTCATTAGCAGTTCATATTTTTATGAAAACATGTTTTAAGTTGTGATTTACCACCTCTGGCCACTGTGGTTATTGTGCCCCCCCACAGGCGTCCCTTATATTTCTGTATTGAAGGTGGCAACCCTATAGTAGATTGATTCTCTCAGGCTGCGGTCAAGAAATAATGTCTAACGCTAGAACCTTGGGACTCCATTCACCCTCCGTTAATAACATCACTTTTCTCTGTCACTGTTTGAATGAATGTTTGTGTGTTTTCGTTAGTTTAGTTTGTGTGTATTAGAGTAGTTCAATAAAGCCTTGGTTGATTTTACCCGATTGGTCCGATTCAAGAACCGAGGAGCTGATGATACTGTGCATGTGTGATTCAGCATGAAGCAGACTGACACACAGAGCGTCTGAACTGAACGGATTCTTTTGATGATTGATTCTGAACTGATTCTGAGCATATGTTATGAGAGTGGGAAAACCAAAGGCTTGAATCGCCAGTTATCGCCAATGACATCATTGCGTCGAGCACAAAAGAACCGGTGAACCTTTTTCTTCAACTGGTTTATTGAATCAAACTGTCCGAAAGAACCGGTTCGTGGAAAAGAACTGAACTTCTCATCACTACTGTTGATCCGAAAACTGATGCAACTGGATCTTGACTCGAGAATGAGTCAATCGTTCATTCGTTATCTGGCTCGTTAACGTGCTCACAACAGACACGGAAGAGAAGACAATGCTAAATAAAGTCGTAGTTATTATAAAGCTATTTTTGGACCAAAATGTATTTTTGATGCTTCAACAAATTCTAACTGACCCTCTGATGTCACATGGACTACTTTGAAGATGTTTTTCTTACCTTTCTGGACATGGACAGTATACCTTACACACAGTTTCAATGGAGGGACAGAAAGCTCTTGGACTAAATCTAAAATATCTTAAACTGTGTATCGAAGATGAACGGAGATCTTAAGTGTTTGGAACGACATGAGGGTGAGTTATTAATGACGTAATTTTAATATTTGGGTGAACTAACCCTTTAAGCTGTATTGATGTATACATGATGTATACATAGATGTATCGGTTCTGGTAAGGGAGCAGATTTTAAGGATCCTTTCCATTGTATTCACTGGCTAAATTCTGCTCTCTCAAATTTTATCATCAGATACAACAAAGTACAAATATGCCTATGATTTAACTAAGATATTCATTTCACATTGTAAACAGCTTCGGTGTTTATAATGGAAGTTTTTGAACTCTGGCTAGACCAATGTTATCAGTGAAAATGTCTGTACAATGAACGTGTTAAAATTTGTAACTTACTTTTATGTATTTATTAAATTCACATTAAATACAATATCTGTCGTTAAGAATATTGGTACACTTTACAAAAAGGTTCATTATTTAACATTAGTTAATTACTTTAGTTAACATTAACTGATTAATAAATTCTCAAGAACTATTATTCATTCTTAGTTTGTTATTTTCAACATTTACTAATGCATTATTAAAATTAACAGTTTCATTTGTTAAAATTACTTAATGTACTTTAAATTGAACTAACAATAACAACTGTATTCTCATTAACTAACATTAAGGAATATTAATAAATACTGTAATAAATGTTCATTGTTAGTTCATATAAGTTAATACATTACATTAACTAATGGAACTGTATTGTAAAGTGTTACCAAAATATTTTAGGGCAGGGCACCCATGCCTGGTACTTAAGTAAAAAGATGTTTTTATATGTAGTTTATATGTAGTTAACAGATACACAATTAGGCTACTTTGCCATTCGCCCATTCGCCCATTTTAGATCAACTAGTATAATCTATAAAGGTGAAAAATGCATTTATTTATTTATCTTGGTGTCAGGAACTTCTACAAACATAGTGCAGACATACATTAAGGTTTTATGAAAAATTCATGTAAAATCTACAGTGATTTACTGTGTTAGTGCACAGGAAATTACTGTATACAAATTCACAATACAATACTGTAAATTCAGTTTAAGCAGCAATAAAAACATAAGTATTGTAAAATTCACAAGTAAACAGGAATGTCCTGTAGAGAATCACAGTAGCAAGAAAGGGCTTATATAAAATCACAGTTAACTGTTAATCTCCTTTGGAGAATCACAATAACTATTTGTACAGTAGAAAACACCCTATTATGTACTGTACAGAGTGACAACACATTGCACTGGAAGCAGGGCTGCCAGCCAATTACAGTAAGTTACCCTGAATAAAGCTGCAGAACTGGCACAGCTGTATTGAGATGGCAGTAAGATGTGGGATTGCCACCTATAAATACATGATTGTTAGAAAAATATGATTGAATAAAGCTTTGTTTCATGTGTCATTACTTATTGTCATGGTTCCCTTTCAGTAGGTCACTCTCAACGTCACGTTGGTGACCGGCGAATTGGGACCTCACTTAGAGAGACCAATATACCAATATTCCAATAAGAGTTGCCTCTTCCACGATCAAGTGCATGTCCTGGTGGCTGCAGGGTGAGGGCTATTTTAAGCAGTAGCATAGGTGGTTTGAGGGCTACAGTGTTGGCAAACCCCTCAGGGAACCAACCCTCGGGGAACCAACACTCCTCTAGCACTTTGCAACCAGTTGAGCCACCAAAGGAACACGCTGGGCCCTCTTCAAGGGCATACCAGCAGTATCCATCGGTTCTCCTCCTGACGACCAGATGTCAATCACTGCATCAGAGGGAGAGCTTTCTGAAGAGGAAGATTTAACTGTGCTGCCACCCTAAATCGTATCCTTCCTTTGCTGTCCAAACTTGTGGCCCCAGCCTGCTCGTGGCATCCGCAGCAGCCTCCAGCAAGCAGCGCCATGGACCTGGGTGTAGGCAGGCTGCCTCACCTGTACTGGCTCCCATCAAACCTGCTGGTGAGCAGAAGAGCAGGAGCCCCCGGGCCCGCGACCCAGAGAGGGAGGAAGCTGCTCTTTGGGGGATGGACCCTGGAGGGCCTGGGTGGAGAATCTGGAAAATCTTGATGAGAGAGCAGTTTTCTCTGTTTATGGGTCCCGGAAGGGCATGGAGAGTGACGGATGTACCAACTCTGGACCAAACTCATCCTCCTCCATCGCCAGCAGGTAGCAGTGGGCAGTTCGTGAACATCAATAAAGGCCCTACTCAGGCACACTCTGCCGACCTGTGGAACCAGATAAGTGTTGCACCGCGCACTCAGACCTCCCTCGCTCTGTTCCGTTGGTCCTGCTTGCACATATTCTTCTGTGCCACCGAATATTTATGTGGTTTGCATTCAAAGGACATGCATCCCAGTTCAAGGTCCTGCCCTTCGGGCTGTCCCTGTCTCCCCATGTCTTCATGAAAGTCACAGAGGGGGCTCTTGTTCCCTGCATAGAGCATGTTTTTTGCATCCTCATCCTCAATCTTGATGATTAGCTTATACTAGCACAGTCCCGCAATCAGTTGTCAGTACAGGGACCTGGTGGTCTGGCACCTCAGCCAGTCAGGTCTTATGGTTAACTGGGAAAAGAGCAGAATCTCCCCCATAAAAAGGATATCTTTTCTCGGTATGTAGTTAGATTCATTCGAACAAACAGCACGCCTCACAGAGGAATGTGCATGGTCAATTCTGAGCTGCTTAAATTCGTTTAAAGGGCAGGACAGCGGGTCCACTGAAACTGTTTCAGAGGCTCCAGGTGCATATGCCAGCTGCAGCAGCACTTAGACATACACCACTACCTTTTCGAGGTGCCATTTTTTAAATTTTCTGGTTAACCACATGTGTATTGTATGACGTACCCAAAATACATTGCTGCATGAAGCATGTCACCATTGTTGAGAGTCATACACTTGTAAGGGAAACAGGTCAATTTAGCTCAAAGGGAATCATTTTAGATTTTAAAGGGCATTTGAACAGAATCACTGTTTCAAGGCTATTCACTGAGATTGCCCTGCGATTCAAAGAATGAGCCGTTTAACATCAAATCTACACTGGATATTAATATCCAAAGTATAGTGAAAACACGATCAATTAGCACAGTAACAAGATCGGCAGTTTAAGACATTAACTTGTAAGCACAAAACCCAAGATACTTCTCTTTTCATTATGAATAAGGCTTTATTAGATACATCTAAGACATATAAACTCATCTAACACATAAGCACACGCACTCACACATTCACACAAGTTGCAGGAAGATAGAGCCTTAGGGAAGAATGAGTTAAAGAGAATGAAAATGTGGAATCCCAAGTTTACATTAATATGTGAAATTGCATAGACACGACCAATCATCAATTACTTAATTAACCCTCACATTGAGTTCCTCAATGAGGTTAAAATTACATTAGATACACCAGTTTAGATCAGTATAAAGGGGTTCCCTTTGTTGTCATTGAAAGGGGGTTTCCAGATGTCGCTGAATGGCTGGAAGTTCAGTAGTCGCTGAAGTGACCTCTTGGGAAGATCGTGGTTGGGCGTTGGCTGGCTATGCGGAGTTGTGTGGGCTGGTTGAAGTTGAACGGGCACTCGAGGTCAGACTCGGAGACACGGCGTTACAAAACTTAACTCAGAACACGAAACTCTCAAACAGAAAAGAAACTAAAGTAAAAGAACAGAAGTAAAGTTTGACAAGACTAGGTGGTGTTTCTTCTCATCGTGGCAAAGTAGCAGCAGGCGTGCAGGCCGACGCACGCTGATACCGCACTCAAAGAACGCTTAAAGTGATGACTAAAAGCATGGCTAAAAGCTAAAGCTAGGAAGCAAAGCTACAAGCTAAAAGCAAACTAAAAGCTAAAAGCTAAATTTTATGATGTCCTAAGTATTTAAACTGGCCCTTTGGCCACACCTCACATGTTGTCTTGACCAATTAGATATCATCTTTGCTCGGGATATCATAAATCATATGTTAACTTATCAAGCATGTGGTCCAAATTTTCCCGCTCTTTCAGGGTCTAATTTTGGACATGATTCCTATAACAAGAATATGATAAATTTGACAAATAACTGATGGTCAGGACTGTTTCAAGCTAACAGATTCAAACACGTACATATTAAACATGAATATGTTAATCCTTAAGCTATCCAATAGTTATTAAAAGACATACACAATAAGTGATTATAACATGATAGTCAAATTTGTGGGTTACATATAAATGAATATGGAGTTAAGTGATGGACTGATATTCATTTATAAGTAATTTTGAGTTCATTTTGGTCCATTTATATCTAGAAAAGACAGTTTCTGTGCCATTCTTTGACATAAAGATTTCTGTGGAGACCAGAGGTTAAAAGGCCCCCCTTAGGAATTTCAGTCTGGTTCTGCTAGGTGGGGGAACTCAATCCAAGGATCTTGTGTATTACTCACTACAGCAAAATATATAAATAGCTGAACACCATTCTTTTAACCCTTGTGCGGTCTTCGGTCATTTCGGACCGGAATATTTTACGTTTTGAAATGTTAAAAATCACAGCTTCATTGGAATGATATGAAATGCGGTGACCTTCATGGCATTTGGGGTGTGAACACACAAAAAAATTGAGGGCATGATTCGAACAGTCTAAGTGGGTGTAAAAAAAATAGTAACACTCAGGGTCTTCGGTCAAAAATGACCGTCCATAGGAAATGAATAGGAAATAGACAAAAATACAACAATTCAGAGAATATTTGTGTACACAATCTACAAATCGATCACAAAACTGAAAAAAAGTGCACAGCAGTGAAGGGATAACACTATAAAACATCAAGAGTGTGATATTGACACATCCAATCACACACAGATGCACACACACACACACACACACATACTTACACATAGACACCTATGAACTACTGTGTCTGTAACACAGAGCAAAGTTTTGAGAATGTGAAATCCATTCAATAATTCAGTCATAATGCAGAGAAAATCTAACAGCAGTGAAGGTATGACACTCTAAATAATCACATACACACACACACACACACACACAAACACACACACACACACACACACACACACCTATGACCTGCTGTCTATAAAACAGCGATGAGAAGCAAGCGCTGCCTCTTGGGTTTGTCAGTACACTTAGAAACTCAGACTTGGTCCTTTGCACCATTCTGAGGATTCTTATTTTTTATTTTTTTGCAGGAGCTCTGTGCCACTGAACAATATGTTCAGGTTTGATTGCAATCATAATGCAAAAACTTTAATGCAAATAATGCATGAAATCATTATTTATAACAGAAGAAATATAAAAAAATATACAAAAAGTACTCTTTAGAATGTATTAATATTTATTCAAGTCCACTAATTAATATGAGTAAGCAATTATGTCTAAAAACAATAAGGGAATTCACAAGCCTCTCTATAGATTCCTATACTGGTAATAAGTGGTTGCACCATGCACTTACATGTTTTTCTTTCTTTGCTCTGACCAGGTGGCACTAAAAAATCTTCAAAAAAATGTATTTGAAAGGCCTAGTCTCTGGTTTAATCTGAAATACAACATTAATTTGAAAATAATTTTGAAAAATGAGAAGAAAAAAAATTATGTACTATTTTCTATGAGAAAAATTGTTCATAATTATTGCATAAATATGAATTAATACCTTAAAATTTTCTCAAAATACGAAATAAAAAAGAAAAAATATTATTGAATAAAATATATATTCCACTGATTTTACTGGGGGGCAAAAAAGTTACATTTCAGGTGTCCGGTCACTTTTGACCGTGAAGACCCTGAGTGTTACTTCCAAATGAGAGCCACACAAGTGAAAATACTAACATGCCCAAGACGTTTGCACAGTAGTGCATGTATAAAGTACATATGATTCAATTAAGTATATTTAAATAAGTATAATTAAAGTATGTGCTTGTTCATATGTGTTAGGGGCTAGATTTCTGCTGGAGGAAACACGTGGTGTTACAAGCGAAAACTTTACAGTAGCTAGATGAGAAACCGACTGCTCCTGCGTGACCTTTTATAAACAGTATTTATGACAAAGAACTGCACAGATACGGATATTCTAACAATCTATCGATAAACACACACCTTGTGTCCTCTGTCTCTGTTTGAGCTCACGCTGCTCCGCCACGGTCTGGAGATTGAAGAGCGCGCTGAAAAACGAGGAGGAGACCGGTCTGACGCCGGTTTCATATGAAATTTAAGCCGATTGACTCTGCAGCTTCCAAACACAGGAATCAGAAGCTTTTAAATGGCCTATCATTGGAAGAGACTTCAACACAACACTTCATTACAAATCAGACAAAGCTAACACAAAAGATAGCACAGCACATAAATCACGGAGAAAGAGCATTAGGGAAATCATGAAAACAGTGAATCTAATAGATGTATGGGGAAAGAAAAATCCAGATGACAAAGACTACACATATTCCTGTAAAAAGCCTATGTCCAGATTAGACTATGTGTTCATGTTGGAAAAATATTGTGATATATGGCAGGATGAAGATATCATTCCAGTGCTGTCTGACCACTACCCTGTGAAACTCACTTTGACTATGTAAAAAAACATATCTTTATTATATATCAGACAATTATTTTAGTGCATTTATTATACTGATATAATCTGCATAATTACTGTGCAAACTGTTTTTATGAACGATTATATACGTTGTAACCATCTTTCACTTGTCAAATATCTATCGTCTTTTTATAGATGGATTATTAACATATGATTAGTCTTTGGTGATGTGATTTAACTTTTCTTCTTTACATTTATATTGGTCATTTTATCATCTAGGAAAATTTATTCTTCCTGTTGTAAAAAATTTAAATAATGCCTTCACAATTTGGAAACATTGTAAAATGACTTTATACTGTACATAGTAATTCAATTTTTGTGTGAAAATATTTTTTTTATTAAAAATAATTCTATCTGTTGATTAATTTATTATGAATATACAAATGAACAATTAATAAAAAAGTTAGTTGTTTACAATGTTAGTTAATGATACCTAATGAAGTAACTATTGTCAATAAATGGAATGCTATTGTAAAGTAATTGATAAACAGATTTAAATGTTGTATCCAGGAATAAAAACTTAATAAAATATGTTGTATCTGGAAATGTATTCATCCAAGATAAAATAAGTATTATGTAAACACAGTGGCTGTGTAGTGTATTTTACAAAATATTTAAGGAAATCTGGAAATACTAACCCATGTATGATGTATAAAATAAAAAATAAAAAAATCAGATATTTCTTTAAAACGAACTAACATAAATCAACCCGTTATTTCAAAATAAGCCAAGGTTGAAACTGACCAGTCGATCCAGCCATGGGTGGTAAAATAACTCCAACCATTGGGTTTCTTTGAACCTATCACTTCTTAGTGTGTATGCTAGTGTTTTAAGTGGACAAATATTGACTTCCAGCCGAATTGTCACATCTGTGTCATATTTACTATGGTAAGCAATTATATATATATATATATATATATATATATATATATATATATATATATATATATATATATATATATATATATGTATATATAATTTACATTTTAAAGCCTCTCAGAATAATATGTATATCGGTATCTCTGTGATTAGGATATCAACATTAACAGTAGATTTAAAACAATAAGTTTTAACATTTACATTCATTGGGTAAAACTCATCACAGAATTCGAAACTTACTTACTTACATTCTGGAATTATTTTCACTGTTTTTAAACAACAGTGACACATAAATGTAGTTTGTCATGATGTTCATGCATGCAATCTCATGCCTAAGGGCAAACACATCATTAAAAGGTAAAATGCAAAACAGACACACAAACAATATGCTAACTCCTCATTGATAACCTGAAGATATCCAAATATCCATCCAAATCACTTTGGATAAAAAACAAGGTGTCTCTTCACTTTCTTGTGCTTTTATTTTCATTTTTAATTTATTATATTTAAATTATTTTATATTAATGTTATTGTTCTAATTCAATTAATTTATTTATATATATATTTATTTATTATATTATATTATATATTTTTTTTTAAGCTGCAGCTACTATGAACCAACCAACTCCTACTAACACCTCTGGTCCAAGACAAGCCCATTATTAATTTTACATAAAAAAAATAAAGAAATGTTAATTCTGTTCTCTTAACCTGTTAACTGTCACTCACATTTTTGAAGATAGACTTGAATGTGCATGATACAAACCTAAATTTTTATAATTCATGACTGAAAACATTTTGTAACATGATTTTGATGTACCATTTACACGGTAATGCAATGTCTGATTTTAAAAATGGGTTTTAAAGGATGAATTTTGAGATTTTATGTTTTCAAGTGATATATATAACTTCTGATGATTTCTAAAATGGGATAGAGTAAAAGGCTTTTTTTTTAAACAAAGGTCAAAACTCCTTTTGTATTGTAGATTTCTGAGGGTGCAATCTTGTCATAAACTAATCTATAATATATATTTGGGAGTCTTAGACCTTTCCAACGATATATAGTTTGTCAAGATTAGATTAGATTTGATTGCAATATAGTATAGTCAACGTAGGAGTCCCGTATACGGGACGGGGTGACATTTAACAGGTTAAAAAAAAAACACACACACACAACACAAATTACCGATAAGAATACCGTTAAAGTACCGGACCGTTAAGCAGTATCGGTAAGAGTAGTAATACCGTTAAAACCTTAACGATACCCATCCCTATTAGCAACAAGTGTCTTCAATTTTGAGTCGATGTGTGTAATGAATGACACCAGGTGTGTTCATTGTGTTCAAATATTGCTGACTGTGGCAAGCATTTTGCATCACATGAGCTTTCATTTGAGAATATGAGCAGAGTTCTTTTGCAACTTGTGTTTAAGCAAAAAAAAAAAAAAGTGTTAAGATTTATGAGAACGGAGGATTGTGTTTTGTGAATTGTGTCTTCATGTGAAATGTGTTTATGATATTGGAAAATGATGGCTAGATTTAGTAAATGTGTTTAGACAACTGGTCATTCGGTTTAGAGGATTGGCTTTTGTGTTTTAGCATTTGAGAAAACTGTAATGCCAGTCCATTGAGATGTTCCTGAGACATTGTGGATCTCAAATATGTTTTTATTAGCTTGAGTTTGGAGAAGCTTCTCTCAGCAGATTCCACAGTCACTGGAATGGTGACAGCAATTCTCAGTGCTATCTATAGATTGGGATATCCTTCCTTAAGATTTTTCTCCTCAAGAAACACCAGCAGTTCAAGCGTTGTCATTTTGGGTTTCGGCCAATTTGGAAAATGTTGAATCTCCACAATCAGTTCTTCTGCATCTAAGTCTGATTTATCTCCTGATTTATTCTCTTCAGTGCATCACTAAGCTGCTCATCGGGAGCCTCGTAGGAAAACTGCATTTTGGTCACTCTAAGCCTCTTCTGCTTTAGGGCAGCAACTACATTCATCTCCTCACACAATTCTTTTGCAGAGGATTTTGCATCAGCAAAACCAGTGCTTCTGTAACTGGCAAGGGAGACCTCAGCTTTTTTCAGGAGTTCCACAGTAACATCCAAGTGCATGGTTGGAGACTGCAGCAGTTTATTGACATTCTGGACTTTTACTAGAATGTCATACCAGACAACAGTGCAAATGCAGAAGCGGTATGAACCAACTTCTTCAGCTAGAGACTGTGCTTCTACTTTTATAACTGAATCTGCTGTGCTGTCTCTCACCTCAATGAGGGCATCTCTAACTTTGGCAGCCTGAAACCTTACAGCCGCCACACTGTTAATTCGGCTCTCCCATCGTGTATCTGCCCAGGACTTCAGTGTTGTGTTCACGTGCTTTTGGAGAATGGACCACCTTTTAGTGGAAGTATAAAACAAAGTGAACAGTTTTTGCAGGTAGCCAAAGTAGCCAGTTGCATCTGCAGAGCTCTTTGCTGCATCTAAGACAACTAAATTAACAGTGTGTGTTCCGCATAGCACAAATAGTGCACAGGGGTTTATTTGCTGTAGTCTTGTGCTGTAGTGCTGTAGCTCCCTGAAGCACAGGTTTTATCAGCTGACAAAAAAAAATAAATAAAAAAAAATAAACATTACAAGTTAAGTTACACCACTACTAGCCTGTAACACAGCATGTTGTTGCTGTTAGCTCATAGCCTACCACAAAAAGTTCCTTTGGTAAATTGATATAATAATAATATAATGCATTTTATTTACTGTTAAGCTGTAAAAAGTTGTTGGCCATCCTCATCTTTATCTCCTCCGGGTAGGCTGTGAGCTTGATGATATAGTCTAACGTACATAAGTTACCTCTGCTTTGGGCCCGTTTTTCTTCCTCCTCCTTTCTTTGTTTTCGGAAAGCCGATCCCGATGGCTTGGGTGCTCTTTTCATCATAAAAGATTATACATATATGATCATTTATAGCCTACAACCGCCAGGGGGGCTTTTACCTCATCATTTAAAGCGCTATAACCAGCTGTCAGATGTTTTCGCGCGACTCCCGGTTGCTGAGCAACGCGCGCGAGTTTGACAGCTGCCTGTCAGACTCAGTCATTTTTTAGGATTGTAAATCTAGTAAAAGAAATGGACAAATACAAGCAGTGTGTGGACAGTGCACAGTAAGTGTACAGCGTGTGCGCAGCTTTCATAATACGATACATACATTTAATTAACTTTTTTTTTTTTTCTGCAATTTTGCGCCCCGTCGGCAAAGCCGACCTTGCATATTTGACATGATTTTGCTCAGTTTTTCTTTGTGAAAATGAAGCTGTTGAGCATTTCTAGCTTTATTTTATAATAACTAAAATAATGTTTGCTTAGGCATTTATTAAATATCATACATTGTTTTTGCAGCATTGAGCATCATACATGAAGTATTAAGCTGTACATAGATGTATTGGTTCTGGTAAGGGAGCAGATTTTAAGGATCCTTTACATTGTATTCACTGACTAAATATTGCTCTCTGTCAGATGTTATCATCAGATACAACAAAGTACAGGTATTAATATGATTTAACTACAGTATGTAGACATCCAAAATGCCCCTTCTACCTCCTCACGTAACGCCGCCGCGGCGGCAGTGTAAAGTGCATTTGCAGCTTTTGACCGCTGAGTGGTGCTTTAACCACAAGTTATCAAACAAGCGCATCAAAGCACATTTTTGCAAATAGACGTCAGTTTTGCCTCACTGATGTGTTACATTTGATGGCTGCAGTCGGGGAAAATTTAAGAAAAACACTAGTTAAAATATTTAATATATTTAATATTCACAGATGAAATTTTGGTAATTATGAAGTTATGTGCATTTTTTAGAACAAATTCATCAGGATAAATGTCAAGCCTGTGCCTGAACCTGTGATTATATTTTCTCTAAGCTACATAGTATTAAGATGAATCGCCTTCGATAATGAACTCGATATAGCATATTAAAACACAGAGCATTTAAACATGCAAATGTATTATTCAACTGCCTTAATCTTAGACAACAAAAAAAATTCTTCTATTTAGAATTCAACAATCAAATAACATGATACATTTTAAATGTTACATAACTATTCGTTACAATTAAAACAATAAAAAGCACAAAACTGATTATAAATTTAACAGCACAACATGACAAGACAGAAGTGTAAACATCACAGATAAACTTTGAAAATTTCCTCTCTACCCCAAGAGAAATAGACTTGTATGCAAATTAATGTAACTACTACACTACCGTTTAAGAAAAGGAGATGTGAAGCATTCATCTATGTCATAACATGACAAACTTTAAAACTTTAAATAGGCACAAAAGAGGGCGGCAGTGGCTCAGTGGTTCATGTAGGTTGTCTACAAACAGGAAGGTTGGTGGTTCAATCCCCGGCTCCACCTGACCAAGTGTCGAGGTGTCCTTGAGCAAGACACCTAACCCCAGCTGCTCCTGATGAGCTGGATGGTGCCTTGAATGGCTGACACCGCAGTCGGTGTGTGAATGAATGGGTGAATGTGAGGCAAAAATTGGCAAAATTGGATGGCCATGTGGTCTGTTGAAAGTGCTATATAAATGCAGTCCATTTACCATTTACAAAAGAGCCTAAAGCTCTTAGGAGAAAAAAAGAGCTACTTTTTACGAAAGAGCCTGTTGTGGAACCCATGAAAATATTTTGAACAGCTGCTCTGACCAATGTTCATGACAAGTTTTTGCAGAGCCTCAAATTTATATATCATGTGCTTAGGGTACTGGATGTTCACCACATACAAAAGACCCATTAAGAGTGCAAATGCCTTGGAGACACTGGATATGTCAGTGACGATAAGATTTTGCAAAACAAGAGCGATGTGGATTATTTCCATGGGAAGCAAATCACATTGCTGCTCCTCAGTTATGATCAGAATGCCCACTTCAATTCCTTTCATAACATCCTCAATTTAACTGGATGGCTGGAAAAAAATAAGATATTACATGAATTACATTACATTATAACAACTAAACATACGCACACATATACGTGCACTACTATAGTTGTGTATTTTGTTAAAGGGTAAGCTATCAAACTGCATGTTTATATTAGATCTGTGTGACAATTAGGATATGGTATAAAAAAAAATTTAAACAATACCGGTGCCATATCGATAATTTTAAAATGGTACTGGTGACTAAAATGATACTTAAAAAAAAGTTGGATATCATTAAAGAACAATTAATTTTTTTTTTTAAATAAATATACATAGCATTCATATGCTCCTAAGATGCTCTCATCCTGAGTTGTGCTTCCCTTTCTCTAAGCGTATTAAATATATTTTGTGATCTGGGTCATTATTTAATATGAAACCACATATAATGTTTATACTGTATCTCAGTCAAATCACTCTCATATTTAGTTAAAATGGGTGCATTCTTTCTAAAGTAATAGAGATGAGTATCAATATTTTTATTTTTAACATATCGCAATATTTTGTTGCTTTTAATTTCAATATTGTATCGATTCCAAAAATTGAATATCGATATTTTAATCTTACAAGATTCTTGGCAGTTTCATTTTGAGTTTGTTTCCCAACGGCTAGATAGCAGTCTCTCATCTCTGAACTTAAACAGTGACAGGAAATACTAGCATTAAAACATGCCACTATCATTAGCATTAATATAGTTTGCTGCTAGTAATGGAGGATGAAAGAATTGTTTCAGTTCCCGTCTCAGTGTACAAAGCTGAAGTGTCAATTGGGTTTTTGTGGTAATGTTCGCCCTGGGACTGCAGCGTGGATGGCACCTCAGTTCAGCCAATTGCCCCGTCCCGTGTGAAGAGCCTAAGATTTCTAAAGATTTCTCTCTTGGTGCTGGTGTTTTGTGCAGTTGGAGTTGTGCTCACAACGATCTGACAAACAAGAGACGAAAGACAGGGTGTTAAATAGGCAGTTGGAATGAGATGCACCTGACCGGGCCTGGCCCTTTTACCGGACAGGTGTGGGCTTGATGTCCGGCTCTCCCGCAGTAGAGGCATAGGCCAACGGACCTCCGCCTCTCCTTCTCCTCCCGAGAAAAGCTGAGCTTGCCCTACCTGCATGGGCTCGTGATCGTAGGAGGGGCTGGCCGCGTCCCCGCTGCTGAATCGCACTTCTGCCGGTCCCCTGGATTTGGTGCTGGGTAAGCACCTCCTCTCCATCCGTGTCAGACGTGCGTCGACCCGCAAGGCCAGCTCGATAAGTCCGTTGAGAGACGTGGGGAGATCCAGGGCGTAGATCTCCTTCTGGACGCGGTCAGCCAGCCCATGCAGGAACATGTCCCACTGCGCCTCCTCGTTCCAATGGCACTCCACCACCAGGGTCCGGAACTCGATTGAATAGTCTGAGACGGATCTCTCGTGCTGGCATAACTCCGCCAGCCTCCTGGCCGCCTCCCGTCCTGCGACGGCCCGATCGAAGACCCAGCGGAGAGTGCCTGAAACGAGGCGCAGCATGGATCCTGGTTCTCCCACACTGCTGTCCCCCATAGTGCCGCCCTCCCAGAGAGTAGCGTCAACACGAAGGCCACCTTGGCCCTTTCGTTAGCAAAGGTTCTGGGCTGTAGGGAAAAGTGCATGTCCTCGAGGGTGGAATGGTGACTACACGCTGCCTCCATAAGTGTCAGATCGTTCTGTAACAGTTTGGTATGGAAGACAGGAGGCAAATGCAAGTTGACAAGGTTTATTGTAATGAGATGAGATGGATGAAGGTTGGAGAGTGACGCAGGGACCTCAATGGCAGCACAGACTGGTGAGTAGGTGGGTTGAGTGCGCTGGTAGAGATGACGGTGGTGGTAAATCCGTGAGAGGTGAAGATAATCCGTGTGAGAGAGGAACAATCCAGAGACGACCGAACAACAGACAAGCAAGAGCAGGAACATGAGAATCAGGACAGACATCTAACACGGAGGACCTCAAACAACGATCTGACAAACAAGAGACGAAAGACAGGGTGTTAAATAGGCAGTTGGAATGAGATGCATCAGCGGCAACACCCACATGAAACAATCAACATGACGTAACATGAATACAGCTGGAGACAGTGCATTCATGAACCGTGACAACTCTTGTTTCCTGGGGGGATCTAAATTAAGTGATCGTGATCGTAGGAGGGGCTGGCCGCGTCCCCGCTGCTGAATCGCACGTCTGCCGGTCCCCTGGATGTGGTGCTGGGTAAGCACCTCCTCTCCATCCGTGTCAGACGTGCGTCGACCCGCAAGGCCAGCTCGATAAGTCCGTTGAGGGACGTGGGGAGATCAAGGGCATAGATCTCCTTCTGGACGCGGTCAGCCAGCCCATGCAGGAACATGTCCCAATGCGCCTCCTCGTTCCAATGGCACTCCACCACCAGGGTCCGGAACTCGATTGAATAGTCTGAGATGGATCTCTCGTGCTGGCGTAACTCCGCCAGCCTCCTGGCCGCCTCCCATCCTGCGACGGCCCGATCGAAGACCCGTCTCATCTCGGCGGAGAGTGCCTGAAACGAGGCGCAGCATGGATCCTGGTTCTCCCACACTGCTGTCCCCCATAGTGCCGCCCTCCCAGAGAGTAGCGTCAACACGAAGGCCACCTTGGCCCTTTCCTTAGCAAAGGTTCTGGGCTGTAGGGAAAAGTGCATGTCCTCGAGGGTGGAAGGGTGACTACTCGCTGCCTCCATAAGTGTCAGATTGTTCTGTAGAGGTTTGGTATGGAAGACAGGAGGCAAATGCAAGTTGACAAGGTTTTTTTGTAATGAGATGAGATGGATGAAGGTTGGAGAAAGACGCAGGTACCTCGATGGCAGTACAGACTGGTAGGGAGTTGCTGTCCAGTGAGGGCGTGAACCGTGATGTGGTGCGGAAGGGGTCTGAGGGGAATGTGGAGCTTGTGTGCCAAAGTGCTGTCCATGAAATTACCCTCTGCCCCTGAGTCCAGTAGTGCTTGATCTGTGCTGACCACCTCAGTCTTACCGGGAGGAGCGTAGAGGATGATGATGATGAGGTCTTCTCGCCGGAGATCCCACCCGATAGTAGCCCCATACGTACTACCGGGCCTGGCCCTTTTACCGGACAGGTGTGGGCTTGATGTCCGGCTCTCCCGCAGTAGAGGCATAGGCCAACGGACCTCCGCCTCTCCTTCTCCTCCCGAGAAAAGCTGAGCTTGCCCTACCTGCATGGGCTCGTGATCGTAGGAGGGGCTGGCCGCGTCCCCGCTGCTGAATCGCACGTCTGCCGGTCCCCTGGATTTGGTGCTGGGTAAGCACCTCCTCTCCATCCGTGTCAGACGTGCGTCGACCCGCAAGGCCAGCTCGATAAGTCCGTTGAGGGACGTGGGGAGATCCAGGGCGTAGATCTCCTTCTGGACGCGGTCAGCCAGCCCATGCAGGAACATGTCCCACTGCGCCTCCTCGTTCCAATGGCACTCCACCACCAGGGTCCGGAACTCGATTGAATAGTCTGAGACGGATCTCTCGTGCTGGCGTAACTCCGCCAGCCTCCTGGCCGCCTCCCGTCCTGCGACGGCCCGATCGAAGACCCGGCGGAGAGTGCCTGAAACGAGGCGCAGCATGGATCCTGGTTCTCCCACACTGCTGTCCCCCATAGTGCCGCCCTCCCAGAGAGTAGCGTCAACACGAAGGCCACCTTGGCCCTTTCGTTAGCAAAGGTTCTGGGCTGTAGGGAAAAGTGCATTTCCTCGAGGGTGGAATGGTGACTACACCCTGCCTCCATAAGTGTCAGATCGTTCTGTAACGGTTTGGCATGGAAGACAGGAGGCAAATGCAAGTTGACAAGGTTTATTGTAATGAGATGAGATGGATGAAGGTTGGAGAGTGACGCAGGGACCTCAATGGCAGGACAGACTGGTGAGTAGGTGGGTTGAGTGTGTGGTAGAGATGACGGTGGTGGTAAATCCGTGAGAGGTGAAGATAATCCATGTGAGAGAGGAACAATCCAGAGACGACCGAACAACAGACAAGCAAGAGCAGGAACATGAGAATCAGGACAGACATCTAACACGGAGGACCTCAAACAACGATCTGACAAACAAGAGAGGAAAGACAGGGTGTTAAATAGGCAGTTGAAATGAGATGCACCTGCCGCTGAGCACCCACATGAAACAATCAACATGACGTAACATGAATACAGCTGGAGACGGTGCATTCATGAACCGTGACAACTCTTGTTTCCTGGGGGGATCTAAATTAAGTGCGTTTTACTTAAGTAAAATGATATGTCAGTGTGGTAATAAAAATAATCTTAATGCAAATGGAAAACAAGATCATTCTGAGTGTCTATTACTAAGAGCAAATCTACTGTAGCTCCGCCCTCCCTCGAAGGTTAAATACGACACATGTAAATAACAGCTTCAATGGTGTAGGCAGTAATGTTTTGAGCACGGAAAACTTGCTTGTAATGCGATTGATTGGGTTAGAGTCCGGCTTTTGCTGAGCTCTTTCTTCTCAGTTTTCTTCATCACATGTCACATTAGAATTTATTTTCAATTAAAACGAACAAAATGTTCTAAAAGAGGAAGTAAAGTGCCTAACGAGTGTTTAATAATGATACAACTATTTATAATTGTAATAAATATAATAACGTACAATCTGTTATTATTGCATCCTGTTAATGTATAACAATACTGAGGTGCAAATGTATCTGCCAGTATAAAGTATAACTAGCATCTTATTATTATTTACACTTAGCCTGTTGCAAAGAACTGCTACTTTTACATGGTAAATAGAAAATATCACGATTTTCACTGTACGTTTTTTCTGTAAATAGCATCTAGAGCTACTTGCACTTAGCCTACTATAAATAAGATATATCGCTAAGAAAGTATGTTAATTCCACTTAGTGTAAATTGCCACTGGATGTATTTTTCTTACTCTATTGACAGATAATTTGTAAAATAAGAAAAATGCACTTAAAATATTATTATTAAATGTTTGCCTATGAGATACCATAAAATGATTAGCTATTAGTTCATTAATCTAATGTTCTGCCAGTTTTCACCTGTGATATTCTAACACTGAGAAGAATTACATTTGTATTGAGTTGGAAGTATGCAGACGGCTTTTTGGCGGGAGCTGTTGCCATGGTGAATCGTGATATCGGCGCTCCATTGAAAATGGCTTTTTATAGTTGTGGTGCACGCGCTTAACCCAGAGTCAGTCAATTTAGAGTTAATTAAACCAACTAATTTCAGCTGTTCTGTAATCAAAAACTCAGAGTTTCCCATCTCAGGGTAGGTCAACTCAGAGTTTAAGTTTAAACTCAGAGTTGGTTGAACCTCCTTAGTGAAACGAGCCCCAGTTCTGGACCAGGAGTAGACAGGAGAATGTAGAGTCAGAGTCCAGAACAGTCCACCAGCAACCGAAGTACAAGAATCAGGGTCAGACAGGTGAGAAGGTCAAGCGAGGTGGAGACAGATCAAACCAGGGAATCCAAAACTCACAGTCCAGAACAGACTGATAACAGCATGCAGTCCAGAGAGGCAAGCAGAACACAGTCCATTGGGTCAGCAGAACGAAGAAAAGAAGAAAGTAAAAAAAAACAAAGAATTAAGTAAACAGGAGATCAAACCCAAGTCCTGATAATTTCTCAGTGTGCAGGTGGAATAGTGACAGTTCTTGAAGCAGTTTAATGAAAGATTCATTATAAGCTGAGACGGTGCTACTGTATACTGTTAAGAAACATTAATGAACATATGAAACATAAGCGTCTTGTTGAATTAGAAAATTAATGCACACCCAAATGGGGAATGTGGTTGGGGTTGTTCACTACTCACTACCGTACAACCGTACAAACATACATCAAGAATCAGCATGAGCATCACAACAATGGTCAAATTGTTCATCAAAAAAGCATGTTGATGAACATGGATGCCAATAAAAACTCATCCATGACTCCCATCATGCATTGCGGCATGAATAAATTATGAGCTGAATTGTTCTTTTATTCTTACTATATAGTTTTTTTGTGCTGTTTTTATGTGACACTTTAGTAGCTTGTTTTGTAATGTTCAGAGTTATTCTGTTTATCTGAATATGCTGTTTGTCAATGTTGTTGAGATACACACGTTGATTATTGATGGCTGTGTGTGCCTAAAATAAACACTTCTTTAAAAAAATCAGAACAACTTGCAAGAGACCCTTACAAAAACATAGAAAACACAGACTCTTTCACAGTGGAATCAAAGTCAATAAAGGAAATATAACTCAAAGAGCAAACTTTAGATAAATTCAGGTCAAACAATGATTTCGTTAAAACATAATCATCATAGACTTTTGGTCTTGGCTTGTCTGTCTCTTATAATTCTGCTATACCAGCCAAATAACATTTAAAAGAGTCAAGGGTCAAGATCACAACTAAAGCAAACACTGACCACTATAATGGTGACACACAAATTGTTATTTTCTCGTTTGGTTATTCTGCTCGTTAACATCAAGTGTCTTCAATAATGGTCAATCATCACTCAAATAATAATTATCTCATTAACTTCAACACTGCTTCAGTGTTACTTTTAACACTGCTTAAGAGTTTATATGAGTCTACACTCAGAGTGTTAAATTAACACTGGGGATTTTGCTGTGTATATTATAAAAAATTGAAAGAAAGTACAGGTAGCCCCTGATTGTGGTTTAATATGTACAAGAAAAACCTGACAGGGTGATACAAAGCATCAAAAACCAAGAAGGAGGAGTGCTGGCACTGACCTGAAGCTCTGAGGAATCTGAGCAATCTCATCACACTCAGACCAGCAGCAGCAGAATGGAGACGCACATCTGGATTATCTTCATGTGGGGTGAGAGATTTCTCCATAAGATACAAATCATCCATTAGTAAATAACGATTACGTTTCTAAGTTGATGTTTGTGTTGGTCTGAGTCAAGATAAGTTAATGTAAAACAATTTGTGCTCATCTAGATGTTTTCTTACATTTACATTAAGTTGGAGCGGGGCTGTATGGCTTGTGTTCTAGAGCCAGAGCTCATTCTTGTGAGAATTGAACTCTTTCGTAACGCTGCTGTGTGTGTGTTATCCTGACTATGATCAGTGTCAAACAAACACTGCGTGTCCTGGTCTTTGTGCGAGTAATGCAGCACTTCTGTTATTAAACTGTTCACTGCAGCTGGAGAGATTCTAGCTCTCATATTCACTTGTGAAATTTGTTTCAGTTTCGACATCACTCAGAACAGAACAGTTTATTCACGCGCTGAGTCTCTCTCTTACAGCATGTAGATGGTTGTGATTGTTTCATTAGTTTAATATCAGACTGCAGATGAATGATGCTGATGTCTGTCTGTGTGACTGACTGATTCTCCAAAATCAGAATGAATTTCTAGTGAATTTGTGTTCTCTAAAGGTTTTCAGAGTATTGTTGCTCCTGCTCCCTTCAGGAACTGAACACACCCAGATAAAAAAGAGAACCAGAACAGCCAAAAACAACAGTTTCTTTCCTCGAACCATTAACCTCACCAACAGCTACATGCCCTCGTTTTTTCCTCACTGTGTGAATGAACACTATCTGCAAAACCAAACTCAGTGTTAATATGTAATAAAACACTACACTTCTTATTCCCTCAGAGGAAAGACTCTTAAAAGATGCTGGGTTAAATATAACCCAGCGCTGGGTTAAAAAGGGACCAACCCAGCAGTTGGGTAGTTCTGACCCAGTGGTTGGGTTATTTTGAACAGAGGTGGGTAGTCCAGGGGCCGAAGAGTAAAAGTCCTGACATATTTTTTCACGTGCAGCACGTTCGCCGCGTTCTCCAACGTTTGCTTGAGAATCGACTCTTTGTTAAGGCCGAGAAGTGCTCCTTTCATGCTTCATCTATAACGTTTCTAGGCTCCGTTATCTCAGCAGAGGGAATCAGTATGGACCCTACCAAGGTTCAGGCCGTGCTCGATTGGCCCGTCCCTGATTCTCGTGTCTCGCTACAGCGCTTTCTCGGTTTTGCTAATTTCTATCACCGCTTTATACGCAACTTCAGCCAGGTGGCCGCGCCGCTCACCGCCCTCACTTCGGTTAAGTCTCGTTTCGGTTGGTCCGGTTCTGCGCAGGAGGCGTTTGACCGGCTAAAGACCCTTTTTACGTCCGCGCCTATCCTCCTCACTCCAGATAGCTCAAGACAGTTTATCGTTGAGGTCGACGCCTCCGAGATAGGGGTGGGAGCCGTTCTTTCCCAGCGGTCGGCGTCGGATAATAAGGTACACCCTTGCGCGTACTTCTCCCACCGCCTCTCCCCCGCTGAACGTAATTACGATGTCGGGAATCTTGAGCTCCTCGCCATCCGCCTGGCATTGGGTGAATGGCGGCAGTGGTTAGAGGGTTCCACTGTCCCTTTTATTGTTTTGACTGATCATCGCAATTTAGAATACATTCGCTCCGCCAAGAGATTGAACTCGCCTCAAGCTCGTTGGGCCCTTTTCTTTACGCGTTTTGATTTTGTCATTTCATACCGTCCGGGCTCTAAGAACGGTAAGCCGGACGCGTTGTCTCGACTTTTCGATCCCTCGATCGGCTGCACCCTCCGAGAGGAGATTATTCCTCCCGGTCGGGTGGTGGGGGCTACGGTCTGGGGAATCGAGAGGCAGGTTAAGCGCGCACTCTCTCACGTCGCTACTCCCCGTAACTGCCCTAGGGGCAGCCTCTTTGTCCCAGTCCCCACACGATTAGCAGTTCTTCAATGGGCTCATTCTTCTAGACTAGCGGTTCATCCCGGTGTTCGAGGTACTATCGCGTTTATCCGCCAGCGTTTCTGGTGGCCCTCTTTAGAACGTGATGCGTGCCGTTTTATCGCAGTCTAGCCTTTCGCAATCCCTCGTCTTGGGCCGAACAGCTTTCCTGGGCGGAGTATGCTCATAATTCCCTTCCTTCCTCAGCCTCTGGTATCTCTCCCTTTTAATGTTGCCTCGGCTATCAACCGCCCATATTTTCATCCCAAGAGACCGATTCTTACTGCCCGTCCGTTCAGACCTTTATCAGTCGCTGCAAGCGAACCTGGAAGAGGGTGAGATCGGCACTATGTCGTTCTAAGAGACGCATATGTGTGGCTGCTAATAGATCGCGTGTCAAAAGTCCTCGCTATGTCGCGGGTCAGAGGGTTTGGCTTTCTACATCTAATTTACCCCTCCAGTCTGACTCCCGTAAATTGGCCCCCCGCTTCATCGGACCGTTCCGCATTATCAAGATCGTTAACCCTGTCGCCGTCAAACTCCGGTTGCCGCATAATCTTCGTCGTGTTCATCCGGTGTTTCACGTCTCCTGCATTAAACCGGTCTCCCGCTCCCCCCCTTCCACGTCTTTCTCTGCCGTTCGTATCGAAGACTCCCCGATCTACACCATCCGCAGGATCATAGATATGCGGCGTCGGGGTCGTGGACACCAATATTTAGTCGATTGGGAGGGGTATGGTCCTGAGGAGAGGAGTTGGGTCTCTCCTAAGGATATTCTGGACCCCTCGCTCATTGATGATTTCCTCCGGTCTCGCCAGCATTTCCCCACTGGAGCGCCGGGAGGCGCTCTTTGAGGAGAGGGTACTGTCATGGTCTTGTCATGATCCTGTCTCTATCTCTCTCTCTCTTTTTCTCTCTCTGTCTCCCCCTGCTGGTTTCTCCCCTCCTGTCTCCCTCGCTCTTCGCTTCTGTGTCACAGCTGTCTTCACTTCTTATTAAGATAATTTCCCCCTCCACCTGGTTCTCATCCTGCCTCATTATTTGGGCTACTTCTACCCCCTCGTTCTCGTGTCTCTTTGTCAGATTGTTACTTCCGAATGAAGCAGTTGTCGTTAGCGTTTGCACTTAGAGTTGGTCTTGTCTTGTCCTGTCCTGTCTAGTCAGGGTTGAGTTAGTTAACTGCTATCACTGCCCGTATTTCTCTGTGCTTACCATTTGCACCCCACAGAACCTTACCTGCAATCCGACGCCGCGGCCTCCCCGCTCTGCGAGCGCCGATCTCCGGTTCCCCCCTGAGCCCGGTTAAGCCTCCGCCTCACCAGCCTGCTGGTTGTTCCAGCCACAGAGGTCTCCTGAGTTATTTCTACCCAGCCTACGGGTCTTCCTTTGTTTTCGTCTTTTGTACTCCTTGGTTGGATTTACCTGTGGCTTTCCTTTGTTTAATTAAAGACTGTCATTTTGCCCTCGCAATTGAGTCCTCTCTCTTCCATCATCATCACAAATATGGGACAAATATAATGTCATTGAGTGGCGGCAGGTGCAGCATGCTGCGGTTAGATGTACAGTCAGACAAAACGATGTGCACAGTTTCTTTTTGTTAACACACCCAATTCAGATAATCAGCTCGTTAGAAATGAACTCTGTGCATGAACTGTGTTCCAATTGTTCATTGCTCCCTACTCCCTGAGCAGGGGAAATCTGTTGAAGTTTACCTCACATCGAAACATTCATTCATGATTTGTGCTGTGCAGCGTCTTTAAACATGGATAACTGTGACATACCTCTGTAAATCAATACAATTTAAATTCAGGTTTTGCACACTTCAATGCACTTTGATTGGAACATATAGCTACATTCACTTCGAACTGGAATCATGGCTGAATATCCTGTGATGTCCAATTCGCAGGGCACTTATGTTCGAGTAGAACAAATGTCTGAAGCGTTAAAAGAAACGTTCAAAATGTGCAGAGCAGTGGGACGCAAGGACAGCAATTGAGAACCGCTGCTTTATGGGAAACCGGAACACCGGCGCAAGGCTGCTTACAGTGCTTGGTCACGTGTTGCACCAGAACTGTTTTCGGAACCAAAACTTAGAAATTGCTCACGGTTCCGGTTCTTTTCAAAGAACAAAATCGGTTCTGAATAAGAACCGGTTTTCGGTTCCCATCCCTAATCGTAACGGAGTTAAGTTAAACTTGTATATATCAATCAGTGGTACTATTTAGAGATCAGTGATGCACACACACTTTAGACACTTTGTTTTTACTCCGTCCATGTAATAAATGCACATCCTTGAATAAGCCATGTTGTAAGCGTTTTCATCCCGTAAGAAAACCATTGGCCTAAAGGAAAACGCTTAACATGGCGTAATGCATCAGTGTGTTTTAAAAAGCCTAAAATAAATTTTTAATAAAGCATTCTATTTACAGACAAGTAGGTTATGGGAGGCAAACGCTTAATGCGTAGGCTAATTAAATGCATTTCATTCATATTCTAGGCCCATATCTGCTTGTCTCTGAATGGAATGCTTTATTAATTTGTTAACTGAATCTATTTAAAACACTGTTTTAATGCATTAAGCCACGTACTTTCACGTTAAGTGTTTTAGAGTTTAATCAGAGTGATTCATTTGTGAATAGGACTGGTCCAGAAGATTAAACTTCACGTACCTACACCTATGAAAGATTATCAAACCAATCAGAGTATGTATGGGGCATGTCTGTACATGCAGCCCCACCTCAATTTGCAAGCTGCAGCCAGGTGTACTTGAACAATCCAGCAAAACATTATGATAGATATAATGAATGAATAAAATAATAATACACAAAAAAACAACAGTACTATTTGGACACACTCAAACAACAAGAACCAGTATTCGAATCTCAACAATGGTGACGATGAACAAAATGCTTCATGATGCAATGCATGCTGGGTAACACATAGTAAAAACTCCCATAATGCACTGCAGTATGAAAAATTATCACCACTGTTGAGAATCGTATAAGTGTTCATGTCTGAAAGCCTGAGCTGATATAGCTTTTATTTTTCTTCAATATTGACACATTAAGGTGGCATTTGTTTAATAGACTTTTTTTTTTTTTAGTTTAGTACCTGCGTAAGTTGATATAACAAAGAGAGACCACTTTATGACGTTCACTCATCATGAGTTATTAGCAGAAATCACAAGTTAAGCTGCTATTTCAAGCTTTTGATTCAGCAAAGCACAAATGTTTGCTGTGAAACAAACTACTTTGAATAATTAAAAGAGTCAAGAGACTAATTAAACACACTCAAGATGCCACCATGATGTTGATTGTTAACAGCAGATGTTCATCACTAATGTGAAATCATCATTTATTAATCACATAATTATCTCATTAACTAACTCTTTGAGGACTTGCGATTTGACTTCAGACTCATTTGTGACTTGAAAGGAATAACTTTGTTCATGAGTGGAGCAAAAATATGTCAGGACTTTTAGGGGACTTTCACACTGGCAGTTTAGTGTGGAACGGGGCACAGTTTGCTAATGTGAACGCTGTCATCAGACCCTGGTGCGCACTGGGGTACCGAACCCGAGACTACCTGGAGAAGGTGGTCTGAGTTCGGTTGCTCTCGAACTGTGGTGCCGTTCTCCTGAATGTGCAAGCAACACAGACTCAGGTGCGCACTTGTTCAGGAAGTACAGTATCCTGCGCATGCATAATACTGTCGATATCATTGTTTCCTCAACACAAGAGAGAGCCGCGGTTGATTCCACACAATCCTCAAAGTCAAAATTAAATAAATTACAATTAAATAATTAAAATTAATTACTATGCTGTGTATAATAGCACCAAAATAACAAAAAAAATTACAACTATGCTCAGTCGCGTTGTGTCCTCCATGCGTTTTCCGTGTGCGTTTGCGATGACGTAAGGTGACTGCAAACGCACACGGGTTTGATAAAACTATTGAGTGTGAAAGCAGACCAATGCTACGGGCGGCGCCGGGAACAATCAGGCTCGGACCGCAGCAAACGAGCCCAGTGTAAAAGCCCTCTTATATTCTTTGGCCCTCGGACTACCCTCCTCTGGTCAAAATAACCCAACCGCTGGGGCAGAACAACACAACCCAGCATTTTTTAGAGTGACATCTCTCATATTTCTCATGAGGTTACTTATCAAATAGAGATTTTTGTTTGAGTCTCCTGCTTCTCACACTTGTCTCCTGAGACAAAACTCTAACACTCTCCGAATGATCTCCTTTAAAGCTTTAAAAGACATCTCATCTTCATCTTCATCTTCATCATCATCATCACACAGTGCTCAGACTTTTCTCCTACACTTGTCACATTTGACTCTTCTTTATTTCAGAGGTGATCTCAACAACTTTACAAAGTGTACACCAAGTCAAGTGCTTGACATCTAATAAATGATGTAAAAACAACCCATAAAATCAGAGTTTAAGGCTGTATTAAGATGTGAAATTATGCAGAAACAAGGTTATGTTACTCACTTATGTTACTGTCAATTGTTGACACACAGTAAGAGAATAGAGCTGTACAGGTTACAGTGCACAACATCTGTTGTTAGAAACAGTAATGTACCCAATGACTTTATCAAAACTGACTCACAGAATTCTTAAAATCGCAATAAATGTCTTATGAATTAATCTTTCACTAATTGGATTATTAACACATCATATGATCGAACTGTTTGAGCTTGTATTGAGACATTTGGCTTGGCACACACTTTGTAAAATGGTTGACACAGTCTTCTGTTTTTCTGTCACTGTCTTCGGTGAGTGTTGTGTTTCTTTGGTGCCATGTGCTTTGTCCTGTCTCTTTTCTTACCCCGCCTATCTTGTTACCTCGTTATTGTTTCAGTTGCTACACCCGTGTTTCTCCCTTGCTTCCAGACTCATTTACTTTCACTCCGCACACCTGTCTCTCAATCACACACACAGCTGTTGCTCATTGTCATGGACTATATATTCTCGTCTCACACACCACTCTGTCTGGCTGTATTATTCGTTGTTTGTCTATGCTGTGGTTGCTGGTTTTCGTCTTCATGTCGGCTGCATCCACTCTTGTTCCTGGTGTTTTGTTTGTTGCCGTGTTGGCCTTTTTGTTCCTGTTTATAATTAATAAATAATTTCCCTGCATTTGGACCAGACCCTGTTTCTTCCTCTGCGCGTCCTACCGTGCCGTGACAGAATACAGCCAGCAACATGGGTCCAGCAGGGAGGTTTCTTGATGTCTGCCAGGGAGATCGGACCATGGAGGATTACGCCAGAGACTTCCTGGGGGAGGTTCGGTTGTCGGCTATGGAGAGGACCTGCCTAATGGTCTTCTTCTGGGGAGGACTAGCCGACCCCTTCAAATCCATCATGCCATACTGGCACCCCGATGAGATACTGAAGGATTACATCAACCTGGCTCTTCAGTTGAGTGTCTCAGCAGTCAGGGTGGTGGTGCCTACCGAGGAGGTTCCCTACAAGATGGCGGGGCTCGCTTCAGGCCTTCATGAAGTCCCCTGAGGTGGTGGCGTCCGCTTGCGAGCCCCCTGAAGCGGCCGCGGCATCTTTCAGTTCCCCTGAGTTGGCGCCGGTGTCCGCTCTCAGTTCCCCTGGAGCGAGCAGTTCTACCTCTTTCTCCAGGCGCTCTTCCATTACACGGGCCTGCCCCTCCATCCATCCCCTTGATCCACCTCTGTTCCGCCTCCCTCCGTGATTTCTAACTTTGGAGTGTCTGGAATCCACTCATTAGGGAGGGGTTCTGTCACAGTCTTCTGTCTTTCTGTCACTGTCTTCGGTGAGTGTTGTTCACTCCGCACACCTGTCAATCTCTCTCAATCACACACACAGCTGTTGCTCATTGTCATGGACTATATATTCTCGTCTCACACACCACTCTGTCTGGCTGTATCATTCGTTGTTTGTCTATGTTGTGGTTGCTGGTTTCATGTCTTCATGTCCGCTGCATCCACTCTTGTTCCCAGTGTTTAGTTTCTGTTTTGTTTTTGCCGTGTTGGCCTTTTTGTTCCTGTTTATAATTAATAAATTATTTCCCTGCATTTGGACCCAGACCCTGTTTCTTCCTCTGCGCGTCCTACTGCGCTGTGACAACTTTATTAATTCTCAATAAGAGCTTCTCTAGATGTCCATAGAAATAGAGGTTTTTAAATGTTATATTTTCATTTGAAATCACCATCACGGAGAGCAGTGAATCCTTTTATAGTTGTCTTTGAAAGAAATACGTAGCTTTGGAGCTGCTGTGACGCTGTACAAATGCTTGCAGTGTGAAAACCGTGTCAGCCTTGGCTCCTGCTCTTGTTACTCTGTCTGGTTTTGGATTAGCCTTTAGGCTGTGATTTTTGCCCTGTTGTTATTGTCTGGACTGATAACCTGTGTATATGATTTGGGATTACCCATTGTCTTTGGATCTTCTACCATTGTGTCACTGTGCAGTTCATGACGGCTGCATACTGTATACAGTGCTGGGTAATGAAGAGAAAATTAGTGCTAGCTTTAAACGGTTACTAGATTAAATATTGACATTGAGGCTCAACTGCTCCTCAGACAGCAGGAGTTTGAGTCTGACTGAAGGTACTTTCCGGCGAGTCAATAAAGAGATCTCCCATGTTCCTCACACCACATTCTCAAGACCAGAAAGAATAATTTAGAAGAAGTCTCACAAGCGTCTCCTGATGTCTCAACAGTCTCTTTGTTGTTTCTCCAGCGTCTCTTTCAGAGTCCTTCAACATCGACA
Source organism: Carassius auratus (assembly GCF_003368295.1). Classification (NCBI taxonomy): domain Eukaryota; kingdom Metazoa; phylum Chordata; class Actinopteri; order Cypriniformes; family Cyprinidae; genus Carassius; species Carassius auratus. The sequence goes on from NC_039270.1 coordinate 1,890,565, forward strand.
CTGAACATCCACTGAGATTTAACGGCACGCCGGAAGATTTCTTTGGTTACAGCGTTTATCAGACTGAGTTTGGAAACAGGAAGCAGTGAGTCAGACACACATTGGTTGTTAGGGTGTTCTGTGTGGTTACTAGGTGTTTCCTGATGGTCTTGAATGTCTGATTGGTTGTGTTTCTCAGGATTATTGTTGGAGCTCCATTGGAAGGAAACTCAACAGGGGAGATGTACAGCTGCACAGCAGATCTGCAGTCCTGCAAACGGCTGCAGCGTCCAGGTATCAGCATCACAGCCATCTCTCAGTGACTGCTCTGGACTTTCACTGCTTTACAGGTGCTGGTCATATAAGTAGAATAGCATCAAAAAGTTGATTTATTTCACTAATTCCATTCAAAAACTGAAACTTGTACATTATTTTCATTCATTACACAAAGACTGATATATTTCAAATGTTTATTTCTTTTAATTTTGATGATTATCACTGACAACTAAGGAAAATCCCAAATTCAGTATCTCAGAAAATTAGAATATAACTTAAGACCAATTCAAAGAAAGGATTTTTAGAAATATTGGTCAACTGAAAAGTATGAGCATGAACAGCACTCAATACTTAGTTGTGGCTCCTTTTGCCTGAATTACTGCAGCAATGCGGCGTGGCATGGAGTCGATCAGTCTGTGGCACTGCTCAGGTGTTATGAGAGCCCAGGTTGCTCTGATAGTGGTCTTCAGCTCTTCTGCATTCTTGAGTCTGCCATATCGCATCTTCCTCTTCACAATACCACATAGACAAGGAATGCGACAGCTGAAACCCATGTTTTGCATACAGAACTAGACTGAGAGACCATTTAAAGGCTTTGCAGGTGTTTTGAGTTAATAAGCTGAATAGAGTGTGGCACCAGGTGTCTTCAATATTGAACCTTTTCACATTATTCTAATTTTCTGAGATACTGAATTTGGGATTTTTCTTAGTTGTCAGTTATAATCATCAAAATTTAAAGAAATAAACATTTGAAATGTATCATTCTATGTGTAATGACTGAATATAATATACAAGTTTTACTTTTAGAATAGAATTAGAGAAATAAATCTACTTTTTGATGATATTCTAATTATATGACCAACACATGTATACTGAGCTTCTCTCTCTCTCTCTCTCTGGGGTTTGACAGGTTCAGAGAGCGTCCGCTTCTTCGGCATGTCTGCTGCTGTGTCTTCTGCTGCTCTCACTGTAAGTTCAGAGTCTCTGACAGTCAGACCTCCTTCATGAGATACTAATGATGTGTGTCTCTTTCTCAGAGCTGCAGTCCGTATGTTCCTCATGAGTGTGATGGAAACTCGTATCTGAACGGTGTTTGCTATCAGTTCAACAGCAGCTTACAGATCGTCTCTAACTTCAACGCCGCTTACCAAGGTCTGAAGAGTCTCACACAATCCAAGGCGTCATTCAGTTCAACCATCTCAGACTCTAACACTGTAAACCCTGTGTTGCTTTATTTAATTTCTTTTGGAGATCTATTAGTTGATAACTGAATTAAAGATTAAATGCATTATGTTATAGTTGTTATATTTGAAGTAACAGCAGAGTTTGTGTATGTTGTGGTGTTTCTGCAGAATGCACCAATAGAGAAGTCAATCTGGTGTTTCTCTTTGATGGATCCAGCAGTATGAAAGCCCACGAGTTTGAAATGAACAAAAATTTAATTAAAGAAGTTATGAAAAAACTTTCTAACTCATCTATAAAGGTAAAATAATACATCAGCTAATAATGTGGAATATCACCAAAAATCTGATCACTAACCAGCAGAATCAGCATGTGAATGTCCATATTATAAACATGTGTAATGAGGTGTGAACATTACGTCTAATGATGATAATGTTGTTGTTGTTTGTTGTCAGTTTGCTGCTGTTCAGTTTTCAACAGATGTACGAACTGTGTTTGACTTCAACGATTATCAGTTCGGCTCCGCGGAAGAGAAACTCATGAGAGAGAAACACATGAAATCTCTCTCAAGCACATATAAAGCAATCAACTACATTCTGTGAGTGAAACCTTCATATGATTATGAGCATTCACTGAATTACACAAGAAAAGTTTCTAATTGTTGCTATCAAAAAATAAATAATTATATATATATATATATATATATATATATATAAATATATATATATATATATATATATATATATATATATATATATATATATATATATATATATATATATAGTACAGACCAAAAGTTTGGAAACAAGTTTCTTCTGCTCATCAAGCCTGCATTTATTTGATCAAAAATACAGAAAAAAACAGTAATGTGAAATATTATTACAACTTAAAATAATAGTTTTCTATTTGAATATACTTAAAAAAAATAATTTATTCCTGTGATGCAAAGCTGAATTTTCAGCATCATTCCTCCAGCCTTCAGTGTCACATGTAATATCAGTCGATCACATGATCATTTAGAAATCATTCTAATATTCTGATTTATTATGAGTGTTGGAAACAGTTCTGCTGTCTAATATATATTTGATGAATAAGAGGTTAAAAAGAACTGCATTTATTCAAAATAAAAATAAAAATTCTAATAATATATATTCTAATAATATATTTTCTTTACTTTATCACTTTTTATCAATTTAACAGATCCTTGCTGAATAAAAGTATTGATTTTATAAAAACAAAAACAAAAAACAATTACTGAACCCAAATTACTGACCAGTAGTGTACATTGTTATTACGAAATATTTATATTTTAAAAACATAGCTTCTTTTTTTTTTTTTTTACTTTTTATTCATCAAAATATCCTAAAAAACTATCACATGTTCTGCAAAAATATTAAGCAGCAGAACTGTTTCCAACTTTGATAATGAATCATCATATTAGAATGATTTCTAAAGGATCATGTGATAATGATCCTAAAAATTCAGCTTTGCATCACAGAAATAAATGATAATTTAAAGTATAATAAATTTAAAAACAATTATTTTAAATTGTGATAATATATCAAAATATAACATTTTTTTTCTGTATTTTTGATCAAATAATTGCAGGCTTGAAGAGCAGAAGAAACTTCTTTCAAAAACATTAAAAATAGTAATGTTTCCAAACTTTTGGTCTGTACTGTATGTGTGTGTGTGTATATATATATATATATATAGTGAGGAGGGCAGCCATTTTGGAAAAAAAAAACGTTTTCTGGGCGAGGTGCTTGTTTTGGGGCTAAGCTAGCTCTGGGTAATTGTCCTAAGTGATCTCTGGGTATAAGGACATTGCATATTAGACTTTGAAGCCATTTCATATGGGCACGATCTGGTCTGGGATATACATTTTGGACGATACTCTGGGTACCTTTCCTTACAGCTGGAGGATAACCTGTTTTTTGGTGGGGCCTGGATCCAGTGGATATATATTTTTTTTTTTCCTTTTTGGGGACATTGGTTTTTCATCAGGACTTCAAATTCCCTCCCTACCCCAAAGACTGTTGAGTATCAGCTTTATTATTATTTTTGGCTTGAAAAGACTGTTGAGTATCATCTTTATTATTATTTTTGGCTTGAAAAGACTGTTGAGTATCATCTTTATTATTATTTTTGGATTGGAAAGGACTGTTGGGTTGTGGGCAATAAGCCTACTCATGAACTTTTGCTATATGTCGGTTTCATTTGGGTTTATAAAAGGGTCAACGGATTGGGATATCTTTGCATGGGTTTAACCAGTGTCTAATTTGCCTCATAACCGTGTTTGCACTCATGCTGTTTCTGTGATTTACATGTTTGACAAATGAGTAAAAGGAAACAATATTCAAATCCCCTTGTGATAATGATTCAACACTTTTGTAAAGAGTTAGAATCGTTATAGATGGTGGCCAGTACGGGGAATGAATTATTGTGTGATACTGTTTAAAGATTGATATTGTACCTTTTATATTTTTGTAATAGTATCTGTCTGTAATCATGGATAATCCATCAGATAAGGATGCTATTGATCAACGTTTCGAAGCACTAGAAAAGGGAATGAATAGATCTTTGGTCCGTTTAGAGACAGAGATGGTGAATTGTCTTAAGTGGCGGGATGAGCACTGGAAAAAGGAAATGTCACGAGTAAAGACAACAAGTACCCCATTATCGCCCCATCCTTTTAGCCCTAGCTTTTTGGATCAAGGACCTCCTCCCTCTGTGATTCCTTCTCCGTCAACACCCAAACCTCCTATCAATCTGGACTTTCCTACCTTCGGACAAAACCGGGAAACCGGTGATGTTTTGGAGTTTATTGAAAAGTGTGAAAACTTCCTGTCGCTTAGACCTCTCACAGATGTGGAATTGTTTGCCACAATCAATGCAGTGCTAACAGGTCCTGCGAGGAGTTGGTGGGCAGCCGGAAAGTTAAAGATACACAACTGGGATGAGTTCAAACACTCCTTCATGTCTGCCTTTCTTTCTACCGATTACCTGACTGAGTTAGAAGATCAGCTAAAGGCTATGATTCAAGGTCCAAACCAGAGTATACGTGACTTTGCTTATGATTATAGAGCTCTGTGTATGAGATGGAGGGATGACTTGCCAGAAGAGGAGGTGGTAAGACGAATTTTAAATAGTTGTAACCCTTCCCTGGCGAGCAGTCTCAGCGGGACAGTGCATACTGTAGAGCAGCTAATCAAAGTGGGATCTTTGGTAGAGAGGGACTTGAATTCAAAGAAGGACTACTGGGCTCGAGTCAACCAACTTAAAGTAACTAATGAAGCGAAAAAGAGTGCCTCATTCTGGCGTGACCAACAATCCAAATCACCAAGTACATCAATGCATTATGTCTCATTGATTCAAACAACCTCACCTCCTCTGCTGAAAGTGGCCATAGATGTGAGGAATTACCATGTCGAAGCCATTGTCGACACTGGTTCAACCTACTCCTTAATGCAGAAACAGCTATGGGAGGCTGTAAAAAAGCCTGATGAAAGACTGCTGCAGAGTTTGAACAGGACGTTTATGGTGGCAGATGGAAAGTCTCATATATCAGAGGGTAGAACTCTGGTGGTTTATGAGTGGCATGGAATGGTTTGGACCATTGACACCTATATAATGTCAAATGACCACCTGGCATTTCCTCTGATCCTTGGACTGGACTTCCTGAGACAAACTGGGGTACAGCTGAATGTCGCTGAAATGAGCTATGAGCTCAAGGTCAAAGGGCAAGTTCGGGTTTACCCTTTTCTCCAGCAACCACAGTGGGAGCAGCAGTACATTTTGAAGAGGGAAACGGTTACATCTTTGTTCATGGCTGTGCCAATGGAGAAGGGTGAAGAGCTGGAGACAGCCAGTGTGATAGCCACTAGCAGAAAAGACATTATAGCAGGTCATCCGCTGGAAGTCCAATCCTTCCTAAATAAATGGGCAACGGTCTGTTCCGGAACTCTAGGGAGAACTAATCAAGCCACCCATCGGATTGTAACAACCGATGATATACCAGTTCGGTCGAAAGCCTATAGAGTTTCTCCCTTAAAGAAAGAGGTGATGGAAAGGGAGATCGATAAGATGATGCAAGAAGGCATCATTGAGCCATCTCAATCCCCTTGGGCCTCTCCAGTAGTATTGGTCCCAAAGACAGATGGCAGTCCAAGGTTCTGTGTGGATTATCGCCGACTTAATTCCAAAACGCCCCAAGATGCTTACCCGAAGCCTCTCATCCACGATATACTGGAGTTGTTGCAAGGTGCCCATTACTTCAGTACCCTCGACTTAAAATCTGGATACTGGCAGGTTGAAATGGAAGAAAGCAGCAGGGAAAAGACAGCGTTTATAACCCCTTTTGGATTATTTCATTTCTTGACCATGCCCTTTGGGCTAAAAAATGCGGGGGCCACGTTCCAAAGATTGATGGAGAAAGTGTTGGGTAAGTTAAGAGGAAAGGTGTGTTTCGTCTACATAGATGACATTATTGTCTACTCCCCAAGCCAAGAACAACACCTAAAAGATCTTGAAGCTGTCTTCCAGAAGCTGAAAGAGGCTAATCTTACCCTAAACCTAAGGAAATGCCACTTCCTGAAAGCAGAGCTCAAATTTTTGGGACATGTTGTGTCCGAGGAGGGAGTAAAAGTTGACTTGAACAAGATCACTGCCATCAGCGAGTACCCATGCCCAAAAATCTTGTTGGAACTTCAGAGGTTCTTGGGGCTGGTTGGGTGGTATCACAAGTTTATTCCCCACTTTGCTGACCTGGCTGCCTCATTGAACCACCTTAAGTGAAAAGGGGTGAAATGGACATGGACCAAAGAAACCCAGTTGAGCTTTGAGAGTCTCAAGCACGCACTGCAACATGCCCCTGTACTAGTTCAACCTGATCTGTCGCAGCCCTTCCAGGTCCAGACGGATGCTAGCTCAGTTGGCCTAGGAGCAGTTCTAACCCAGAACATCAGTGGAGAAGAAAAGGTGATTGCATATGCCTCGAGAGGTTTGAAGGGAGCAGAGGTGAATTATTCAACCTCAGAAAAAGAGTGCCTTGCAGTGGTGTGGGCCGTCGAAAAGTGGCACCACTACCTGGAAGGAGTGCCATTCGTGGTGTATACGGACTATGCTGCATTGACTTGGGCCTTTAATTCACCCAAAACTACCTCTCGGTTGACGAGATGGACCTTAAGGCTCCAGCGGTTTCACTTCCAGGTACAATACCGGAAGGGACAGGTGAATGTAGTTCCCGATGCCTTGTCAAGAGCTCAGTATTGCAACGTTCCTTTAGCTGTGTATGTTGACGAGAAATCCTCCCACTGGAATTTGAATATTCCATCAAACATGGCAGAAATATTAAAAGCCCAGAGTGAGGATGTGGAGGTGAATGAGTTAAAGGGGGGGCTCAGAGTCTCGGATGACATCAACCGCATTAGGTGGGAAGTCCAGCAAGGGGTGTTATACAGAGTGATGCCCTTTGCTGCGGGTACAAGGTACCAGCTAGTAGTGCCCAAGACTCTAACCACTATTTTCATCAATTATTTCCATAACAATCCACTAGGGGCACATCTAGGAAGAATGAAGACACTTCTAAAAATCCTAGAAGTTGCCTGGTGGCCGGAAGTGCGCAAAGATGTATGGAAGTATGTGAAGGAATGCGCAGTGTGCCAGAAATACAAGCCCAGCAACACTAAGCCCTCGGGTTTACTTCAGTCCACGGAGGTGGAGGAGCCAGGGTACATGTTAGGGGTGGACCTTATGGGGCCCCTTCCCAAAAGTAAAAAAGGAAATGTGTATCTTCTGGTAGTAGTTGATTACTTCCCTAAATGGCTGGAGCTTTTTCCCATCAGAGATAGCAAGACGCATCGAATCTGCCAGATCCTGCAAGAGGAGGTGTTTACAAGGTGGGGAGTTCCAAAATTCCTACTGTCAGATCGCGGGCCCCAGTTCCTATGCCAGCTGATGGAGGATATGTGTAAGAGATGGGGAGTAACAAGGAAACTCACCACCAGCTACCATCCTCAAACAAATCTCTCAGAGCGAGTCAACAGAACCCTCAAGACCATGATGGCATCCTTTGTAGGTGAAAGCCATCGTGACTGGGACAGGTGGCTGGCTGAATTTCGTTTTGCTATTAATACTGCTTGCAATGAGTCGACAGGACACTCACCTGCAGAATTAGCACTGGGCAGGCAGCTGAGAGGTCCCCTAGAAAGACTTGTTGCTCATCCTCCAAATCCGGGACAATCAGGATATTCCCTCATAGAACGACAACAACACCTCCAGCAGGATGCTTTAAAAGCAATGAGGAAGGCACACGCCAAACAAGCCAGGTATTATAATGCCCGACGGAAATTTGTACAGTTCCAAGAGGGAGACCTGGTTTGGGTCCGCGCTCATCCAATGTTAAAAGCCGATGATTTCTTTTCAGCTAAACTAGCCCCTAAATGGGAGGGCCCTGTGAAGATAAAAAGGAAGTTGGGGCCTGTGAACTATCTTGTTGAATGGGGATTGGGGGTAAAGGTGGACAATGTAAATGTGGTCAACCTTAAACAATACTTTGGCGGGGAATCTACAAAATAGCCTCCGGCTGGGGGGGGGGGGGACTCTGTGGCACTGCCCCAGTAAAACCCTGCACTGTGCTCACTTAAGTTAGATTGATTTTGAGGTTTTTCCAACATCTTTTTGTTTGAGGGGGACTTTTGTTGGCTCCTAAGGACTCTTATTATGATGGGCCTACTGATAAGAGGGAGGAGGGCAGCCATTTTGGAAAAAAAAAAACGTTTTCTGGGCGAGGTGCTTGTTTTGGGGCTGTTATAGGGACATTGCATATTAGACGTTGAAGCCATTTCATATGGGCACGATCTGGTCTGGGATATACTTTTTGGACGATACTCTGGGTACCTTTCCTTACAGCTGGAGGATAACCTGTTTTTTGGTGGGGCCTGGATCCAGTGGATATATTTTTTTTTTCCTTTTTGGGGACATTGGTTTTTCATCAGGACTTCAAATTCCCTCCCTACCCCAAAGACTGTTGAGTATCAGCTTTATTATTATTTTTGGCTTGAAAAGACTGTTGAGTATCATCTTTATTATTATTTTTGGCTTGAAAAGACTGTTGAGTATCATCTTTATTATTATTTTTGGATTGGAAAGGACTGTTGGGTTGTGGGCAATAAGCCTACTCATGAACTTTTGCTATATGTCGGTTTCATTTGGGTTTATAAAAGGGTCAACGGATTGGGATATCTTTGCATGGGTTTAACCAGTGTCTAATTTGCCTCATAACCGTGTTTGCACTCATGCTGTTTCTGTGATTTACATGTTTGACAAATGAGTAAACGGAAACAATATTCAAATCCCCTTGTGATAATGATTCAACACTTTTGTAAAGAGTTAGAATCGTTATAATATATATATATATATTTATATCTCAAACACAGCTTGTCATTCTTTAAATTAAAAGTAAAATAAAAAATTGGCATGCAGACACATTGGCTAAAATCTGTTCATATGTCATGATTTATGATTTATGTCATCAGAAAGAATCTGCTGAATAGCGTATCGTCTGGAGCCGATCCCTACGCTCAAAAAGTTCTGGTGATCATCACAGATGGAGATCCCAGTGATAATGATGATGATTATGTCCTCAAGAGATGTGATGAGCAGAATATCCTCCGTTACGTCATCGGGGTGCGTTTCTCTAAAGCTCAAGCATGTCATTTATTCTGTATGTTCAGATAGTTTGGTGATTTTGTGTCTCTAGTCACACAGAAATGACACATCTCACACTGTTTTTCAGGTGGGAAATTTTGATTTAACTGAACTCTCTCAGATGGCGTCAGAACCAAAACAGAACAACACATTATTCATTCAAAACGGACTTCTTGACAACCTGCAAGAAAAGATCTACAATATTGAAGGTAAGATGTACATGTACAGAAAATGGACAGTAAATAAAAGTTTTAAATTGAAGCAGCTAATGAAGAATCCACAGATGATTGTAAGATTTGTTATTTTGTGTTTTGGGGTTGATAGAAGCTCACAGAAGAAGTAGACAGAGAGATTTATCACAGAGTGGATTCAGTGTCGTCTACCAGGAGGTGAGAGATATGAATGATATAAAGTACATTTTAACTATTTTATTTTATTTATTTATTTTTTTTGATTCAAGATCTCCAGAGCTATAGTTTGCGAGCCTCTGGCGGTTCTTGAGGGAAATGCAGGGGGTTTGTGAGTTGATTAAAAGCTAGTGATAATATCAATAAATTTGTATTTTTTTTTTTTAAAGAAAACAATCAAAAACAATTGAAATTTATTTGTGATCATTAACCATTATTCCGAGAACTCTAAACATGAATTTGCCATTTGCAGTCGTGAAACGCCAGTTTCAGCAGCAATTCTCTCCACAGTTTTGAAAATGCTCAGAAAGTGGTTTTTGTTGAGTTAAAACCATGAACCGTGAGCCAGTTGAAAATCAGTACAAATATGTGAGGATTCAAATCAGTTGAGATATTAAAAGATGATATAAAAGAGGCACTTATGGTTGCTCAGAAGAACATTGATGCTAGTCAGCTCAGCAACATCAGACCGAGTTGTACATTTAAAAGACGAAAGGTGATAACATTGAGTTGGGTGACCAATTTCTGCTGGTCAACAAAGGTGAACGTGGGAAGAGAAAACTGGCAGACAGGTGGGAGTCCACGCTTAGGGTAGTTGCGCTGAACCCACTGTGTCACATTTACCACATACATAGCACCAAAACAGATCAGGATAAAACTGTTCACCGCAACTTGCTGTTACAAGCAAATTTCCTTCCACTTGAGTTTGAAGAACCTGAATCATCTGAGGATAGTGGTGGATAGCAGTAAAAGTGTGTCAATGGATGTTGTTGGTCCTGCATCTGATTTGTGTTCTTTGTCTGAGCATGTCGTCAGTTGGGTAGAAAAGACTGCAGTTACTGACGACCTTCAGCAGAGGTTGTCCTGCAGATCCGAAAGTGTTGAATCATTGAACAGAGTCCCTGAGTCAACCGGACTGGAGCAATTTGGTTCAAGGAATGATTGTACCAAGGAGAAAAGCAGTGTAAGCAGTCCAGATGAAGGACGGAGTTGTGATTCTCGCAGTTCTGTTTCTGAGGCAGTTTGCCATAGTGACCATTGTGTTTCACCTGTTGAAGCTGTTGAACCACCTCCTGGTTCAGGAGATATGAGAGTTTGGACCAGAGTAGGTAGGACTGTGAAACCAGTCAACAGATTGATGGAGAACATGACTCAATATATCAAAACTCCTGAAACCAGTTGATGGGGTTGTGAGATACTTATTGAGATGAGAATGTATTGTATTAAACATTTGTTTTTGTCATTTTGAGTTCTAGAATACAGCACACATGAGTCAATGTATTACAGTTTGTTGTTGTTCCAGATCTGAGTTGAATGGTGTTTAAGGCACCTTTTGCAGGTGACTGCAGTAGGCCTGAACAACCTACCTTTGATCATGAAGAGTGGGAAACATTTTTTTGTTGCACAATGTTCTGGAAATAAGTTGGTGTATACTATCCCTGAAATAGTCAAAATGTGTCTAGATCAGGGGGGAGAATGTAACTGGTATGTATAATTAACTGACAATTTAAATTGCTTTCTTTACTTTCCTACATAGTATTCTTATATATATATCAAGCCAGTGACTAAACAATCAACTTCATGTTGTTTCTCTTAGTAGCATGAAACAAATTTTATTTAAATTGTGATTTAACTACAGAGAGCGATTTAAAGAAGCTCCCTTTATATTGTTCAGAGCTGTCAAACACACATCGAGAGTATATTTGCACACTTGCCCAAACTGCCGTTATAATCAATGATGCTGTTATGTTGTACAGCGAAGCTCTTACTGTATTCATGTCGATATTGTGTTTGCTGTTAGTTGTGGTGAAAGCATTTTGTGAGAGAAAACATGTTGCAATGACAAGATCACTGCATTCACTCGATAAACAGACTCTGTCTATTCAATGCTCATCATGGCAGCCTTTCATGTGATGGGAAAAGATTAAAAAAAATGCTATAATCAACACTTCCACAATTCGTTAATCTCAACAGTTGTAATAGTAAAAAAAAAAAAAAAAACTAGCAAATGTATTTGAGAGGGGTTCACAGTCTCACAGCAAACATGCCCCTTCAAACAGAGCATTCAAGTCAGAGGGCTAAAAAGCACAATTTCGCAAATAGAAGTCCGTTTTGCCTCATCTATGTGTTACATTTGACAGCTGCAGTCTGGGAAAATGAAAGAAAAACACTATAGTTAAAATATTTAATATTCACAGATGAAAGTTTGGTACTTATGAAGTTATGTGCATTTATTAGAACAAATTCAAGCAGGATAAATGTCAAGCCTGTTCCTGAGCCTGAGCTTATATTTTCTCTAAGCTACATAGTATTAAACCATATTTAAGATTTGACACATTTAAAAGGTATGCAGTATTATTTATATTATATTAATTATGTGTTATATTATTCAAAAGAAATTGTGGTTTAATTTGCATCGGAGCATTAAAAGTGTTATTTTAGTGAGCTAGGCTACATGGATTAATATGCAAAATGTCAATATTTTCATATATTAGGCCTATATTTTAATTTATATCTTAAAATTCCTTTAATAAACCAACATGCATTTTTGTTATTAGTTACCAGTGATGCACGGGTCAATGTATAAATAACTCGCACCCGACCGAATTTTTCAACTAACCGCAACTCGGACCGCAAAAAAAGAAAAATAAATTTTGCATATTAATCCATGTAGCCTAGCTCACTAAAATAGGCTACCACTTTTAATGCTCCGATGCAAAGTAAACCACAATTTTATTTTGAATAATATAACACACAATTCATATAATATAAATAATACTGCATACCTTTTAAATGTGTCAAATCTAAAGTGTAGGCCTATGTATTTCAAAATTGTGTCTAGTACTATATAAATTACAAAGGTATAATTGGCATCTTTATTTCAAACGACTCGAACGACCGCAACCCGATTATTCTTTTAATTCAGCGAGAATTCAGTTTCTGCGTCTACCACGTAAATGATGGCGAACTTGGGCCACAGATCTCACTGACGGAGAGTGAGGAGACCGGGGAATGGCTCAGAATCAGCCTGAGATGAACCTGTGATTGGACGCTCGTGGCCCAGAATGTGCGCGATCGAACGCGACCGCTCTGAAAGAGATTGTGATCGGAATGATGAGAGGTGATCGTCGAGTGTCGCCAGTGACATTGGATCGAATAGAGCGCCGTTCAGACCAGGCGAGTACATCTGACCTTCGAGAGAATGAGACTAGCAGTGCTGTGTGACGTGGCCCGGTATATATGGAGGTTCTTAGAAGTCAGGTGATTGTTTGAGGTGTGCTTCTGTCCCAAACTTTAGTTAATACCCATTAACTCCATTTCAGTTCACCTTTTGTTTGGCTCTTCAGAGTGAAGGGGCCAGTTGTCTGTTTATTTCATGGCCACAACGATCACCAGCAATGGTACAGGCCTCCCAATGGTGATGAGAGTGATTGTATGTATGTGTGCGAGTGGGCCCACGTGAGTTAATATATTTATGTTGCATTGCAATATCTAAGGAACAGTTTGATAATGTTTTTCCATTGAACTTGGGATCAAGTTTAAATTGCCTTACCTGTGCATTTGGAATAACTGTTACAAGGTGTAGTGTAAAAAGGGCAATCTGACTATAGCCCATTTAATTGCTGTGACTTCTATACATATTGCTTTTGATTTTTACCTGTTTCTTTTAGATTTATAAAAAAAAAAACTACCATAGTGTTAATTTGATTGTTTGCAGTGAAGTCATTATGGGTTAAGGAAAGTATCTATATAACCAGAGTAAAGGGTTTAAGTGGTTTCATTGGGTTGATTTAAATTTGACCTATAAGGGCATTTTAATAGTTAACCTCTTTACTTTCTAATCAGTGATTTAGGAGAGGGACCCGAGTTTATTTAATCGACTATCCCATATTGAACCCAAGTGCCCATCCTAAGTGCCCAGGTAAGCCACCCTGAGGAGGAAGAGGGTGCTACATACGGTAATTATTAAACATATGATAGCAAAAACATTACAGAGTACTCGGCGTGCTCTCCTGATGTCAATAACTCCACCCCTCACTGCTGGTTCTGTGGCTGTGGTTCTGAAACGGCTGGTGTTGCGGGTCTGCAGCTGGATATATCTCCAAATCAGTGGGAAACGATAGCTGATTAACAAATGTGTAGAAGAAACTAACCCTTAAACCAGTGTTTTTCAACCTGTGGGCCGCGGATTACTATTACCGTATTTTCCAGACTATAAGTCAGACTTTTTTTCATAGTTTTGCTGGTCCAGCGACTTATAGTCAGGTGCGACTTGTTTATCAAAATTAATTTCACATGAACCAAGAGAAAACATTACCGTCTACAGGCGCGAGAGGGCGCTCTATACTGCTCCGTGCTCTCTCGCGGCTGTAGATGGTAATGTTTTCTCTTGGTTCTTGGTTCTAAATAAATGCGACTTATAGTCCAGTGCGACTTAAATATGTTTTTTTCCTCATGACGTATTTTTGACTGATGCGACTTATACTCAGGTGCGACTTATAGTCTGAAAAATACGGTAAAATAAATAATAATATTGTTAATTCAATTCAAGTTTATTTGTATAGCGCTTTTTTACAAAACAAATCGTTACAAAGCAACTTTACAGAAAATTATGTTTCTACAATATTTAGTATTAGCTAGTAGTTTGTGCACATTTGACAGGATTTTAGAAACAAAAAAAAATAATAATAATAATACAAGACGTAGTCAGCTAGACGATGAACTATCAATATTATTAAGTTATTATATGATGCAGTCACACATTTAGCAATAATTGTTAGTTCTGTTTGTTGATTCAGGGTTGGCATCATCTGAGGTCCTCTGAGGGTCAGCATCATCTCTTCTCAGATGTTCTGGATCCAGACTGGAGCTTGTGTAAATCCTAGTTACATCCCGTGGCAAAACAGAGAAACAAAATAGAGACATCATTAGCATAGCTGCTGATCCAACAAAGTAAAATTAGTTTAACCCAAGCTAATGAATAAAAATGCACCTTTGATCAGATGCAACTACACTCACAATTTAAAAGATACATTATTCGAATGCTTGGCGAAAGAGATGTGTTTTTAATCTAGATTTAAACAGAGAGAGTGTGTCTGAACCCCGAACATTATCAGGAAGGCTATTCCAGAGTTTGGGAGCCAAATGTGAGAAAGCTCTACCTCCTTTAGTGGACTTTGCTATCCTAGGAACTACCAAAAGTCCAGCGTTTTGTGACCTTAGGGTGCGTGATGGGTTGTAGCGTGGTAGAAGGCTAGTTAGGTATGCAGGAGCTAAACCATTTAGGGCCTTATAGGTAAGTAATGATAATTTGTAACTGATACGGAACATAATAGGTAGCCAGTGCAGAGACTGTAAAATTGGGGTAATATGATCATATTTTCTTGACCTGGTAAGGACTCTAGCTGCTGCATTTTGGACTACCTGTAGCTTGTTTATTGACGAAGCAAGACAACCACCTAGAAGTGCATTACAATAGTCCAGTCTAGAGGTCATGAATGCATGAACTAGCTTTTCTGCATCAGAAACAGATAACATGTTTCGTAGCTTGGCAATGTTTCTAAGATGGAAGAATGCAGCTTTTGTAACATTGGAAATATGATTTTCAAAAGACAAATTGCTGTCTAATATGACACCCAGATTTCTGACTGTAGAGGAAGTAACAGTACATCCGTCTAGTTGCAGATTGTAATCTACAAGATTCTGTGTAGTGTTTTTTGGTCCAATAATTAGTATCTCTGTCTTATGCGAATTTAATTGGAGAAAATTATTTGTCATCCAATCTTTTACATTTTTAACACACTCTGTTAGCTTAGATAATTGGGAAGTTTCATCTGGTCTCGTTGAGATATATAGCTGAGTATCATCAGCATAACAGTGGAAGCTAATTCCATATTTTCTAATAATATTACCAAGGGGCAACATGTATATTGAAAATAGAAGGGGACCTAGGACGGATCCTTGTGGCACTCCATATTTTACTGATGATAAATGAAATGACTCCCCATTTAAGTAAACAAAATGGTAGCGATCGGACAGGTAGGATCTAAACCATCTTAGAGCCTGCCCTTGAATACCTGTATAGTTTTGTAATCAATCTATGAGTATGTCATGATCTATGGTGTCGAACGCAGCACTAAGATCAAGTAAGACTAGAAATGAGATGCAGCCTTGATCTGACGCAAGGAGCAGGTCATTTGTAATTTTAACAAGTGCAGTTTCTGTGCTATGGTGGGGCCTAAAACCTGACTGAAATATTGAGAAGCGGTTCTTCGGCTACAGGTAACAGCTCTTTCAGTAATTTAGTGGGTACAGGATCTAATAAACATGTTGTTGGTTTAGATACAGTGATAAGTTTATTTAGCTCTTCCTGTCCTATGGTTGTAAAGCACTGCAGTTTATCTTTGGGTGCGATGGATGAAACTGAAGTGTTAGATGCTGTAGAATCTACATTCGCTATTGTATTTCTAATGTTATCTATTTTATCAGTGAAAAAATTCATAAAGTCATTACTATTTAATGTTGGTGGAATATTTGAATCAGGTGGCGTCTGGTAATTTGTTAACTTAGCCACTGTGCTAAATAAAAACCTTGGATTGTTTTGGTTATTTTCAATGAGTTTGTGTATATGCTCTGCCCTAGCAGTTTTTAGAGCCTGTCTATAGCTGGACATACTGTTTTTCCATGCAATTCTAAAAACTTCTTAAGTTAGTTTTTCTCCATTTGCGTTCAAGACTATGAGTTACTTTCTTGAGAGAGTGAGTATTACTGTTATACCATGGTACTGTACGTTTTTCTCTAACCTTTTTCAATTTGATCGGGGCAACAGCTTCTAATGTATTAGAGAAAATAGTGCCCATGTTGTCAGTAATTTCGTCTAATTCATGTGTATTTTTGGGTACAAATAGCAGTTGAGATAGATCAGGCAGGTTATTTGCGAATCTTTCTTTGGTGGCTGGAACAATAGTTCTGCCCAGACGGTGACGCTGAGACATATAGTTAATATCAGTTATACGCAGCATGCACGATACAAGGAAATGGTCTGTAATATCATCACTTTGAGGTACAATATCTATAGCAGTAAGATCGATTCCATGCGATATAATTAAATCTAGTGTATGATTAAAACGATGAGTGGGCCCGGTGACATTTTGCTTGACTCCAAAGGAGTTTATTAGGTCAGTAAAAGCAAGTCCTAATGTATCATTTGCATTATCAACGTGAATATTAAAATCTCCCATGATTAGCGCCTTATCAACTGTAACTAGAAGGTCTGAGAGGAAATCTGCAAATTCTTTTAGGAATTCTGTATACGGCCCTGGTGGTCTATACACAGTAGCCAGAGCAAGAGATACATTAGATTTCTTTTGGATGTCTGACAGAGTAACATTTAGCAGAAGTATTTCAAAAGAGTTAAACCTGTATCCTGTTTTCTGGGTAACATTGAGAATATCACTATATATTGTTGCAACACCCCCGCCACGACCAGTCTGACGGGGCTCATGTTTATAGCAGTAGTTTGGTGGAGTAGACTCATTTAGACCAAAATAATCATTTGGTTTTAGCCAGGGTTCAGTCAAGCAGAGTACATCAAAACTATTATCTGTGATAATTTCATTTACAATAACTGCTTTTGGTGTGAGTGATCTAATATTTATGAGCCCAAACTTTAAAAATTGTTTTTGTTCATTTACTTTAAATTTTTCTGGTTTAATTAAAATTTAATTCTTCTAGATCCTACATTATATTTATATTTTGACCTCACTATTCGGGGAACAGACACAGTCTTAATAGTTTTTACAGTGCAAGTACTTTTATCATTTAAGCGGGTGGAACAAAACTCATCATAATAGTTATCTGAGAATTGTCTTACTAGTCACATGGAGCGAAGTGTCCTGGAGATGTTGTCAGAGAGCAGCTCCGCTCCGACTCTGCTGGGGTGTAATCCATCAGCGCGAAACAGCCTAGGACGCTCCCAGAAAAGATTCCAGTTATTAACAAATAGCAGTTTCTGTTCTTTACACCATGACAACAACCATTAATTTAAAGCAAAAAGTCTACTGAACCTTTCGTGTCCTCGTCGATACGTGGGCAGTGGTCCTGACACGACGATCGTCACCGCGGGCGTCGTGCTGCGAACCGTCTCGATCAGGCTGCTGAAGTCCCTCTTCAGCGTCTCCGTCTGCCGCAGCGTGGTGTCATTAACCCCGGAGTGAAGCACGACCGCTCTGGGGCTCTCGTCGGCCTTCAGGATCGCGGGTATCTGCGCAGAAACATCGAGAACACGAGCACCAGGCAAACAATGAGTGTGCACTTTACCTTCGGCTAACGTAGCACTTACGTGTCGGACGATGGAGTCACCGATGATCACAGCGTCGCGTCCTGTCTCGCGGAGGGGAGCGAAGCGGTTCCGGATGGAGATCTCGAAGGCAGGAGGGGGAGAAGTCGTCGCCCAGGACCCGGCTCGCGTCCTCCGCTGTGGATGCACCCAGGGTCCGTGGTGTTAATAGAAGTAAAAATGTCTAAGTCATAACATAATAACATCATTTCATATATATATATATATATATATATATATATATATATATATATATATATATATATATATATATATATATATATATATACACAGTATTCTTCAAAATAATAGCAGTACAATGTAACTAACCAGAATAATCAAGGTTTTTCGTATTTTTTTTATTGCTACGTGGCAAACAAGTTACCAGTAGGTTCAGTAGATTCTCAGAAAACAAATGAGAACCAGCATTCATGATATGCACGCTCTTAAGGCTGTGCAATTGGGCAATTAGTCGAATTAGTTGAAAGGGGTGTGTTCAAAAAAATAGCAGTGTGGCATTCAATCACTGAGGTCATCAATTTTGTGAAGAAACAGGTGTGAATCAGGTGGCCCCTATTTAAGGATGAAGCCAACACTTGTTGAACATGCATTTGAAAGCTGAGGAAAATGGGTCGTTCAAGACATTGTTCAGAAGAACAGTGTACTTTGATTAAAAAGTTGATTAGAGAGGGGAAAACCTATAAAGAGGTGCAAAAAATGATAGGCTGTTCAGCTAAAATGATCTCCAATGCCTTAAAATGGAGAGCAAAACCAGAGAGACGTGGAAGAAAACGGAAGACAACCATCAAAATGGATAGAAGAATAACCAGAATGGCAAAGGCTCAGCCAATGATCACCTCCAGGATGATCAAAGACAGTCTGGAGTTACCTGTAAGTACTGTGACAGTTAGAAGACATCTGTGTGAAGCTAATCTATTTTCAAGAATCCCCCGCAAAGTCCCTCTGTTAAAAAAAAGGCATGTGCAGAAGAGGTTACAATTTGCCAAAGAACACATCAACTGGCCTAAAGAGAAATGGAGGAACATTTTGTGGACTGATGAGAGTAAAATTGTTCTTTTTGGGTCCAAGGGCCACAGGCAGTTCACTAGTTCACGCTTACATATAATTAGCTGAGGTATGGTATGCGTATTTGGCGTGCTGTCCGGGGAAGGGCTCCGAGCTCGGGAATTGCCCGAAACTAGAGTACCCCCCAAAAAGGCAAATGTACAAGAGGACAGCCGCCAGTTTAAAGATTGTCCCCCCATAAAAGCAGAGTACTGGCGGGGGCTGATTTGGTTTCTGAGAAGTCATCTCGTTGGCAGGCTGGAAGGGCCTACGTACTCCGGAGGGAGCGAGATGGGAGTTGGGAGAGTAGGCCCTACCGGCTGCAGCTAGTGAACTACGTGGTTGTTGGCGCCCGGTCGGTAGGGCTCGGGCCGATGCTCAACTGGAGCTTTTTGGCGTTGGAACGGTGAGCCCTACCGGCCGATGAGGAGGAGCAGCGTGGTTGTGGTGCCCGACCGGGAGGACCCGAGTTGCCTCGACCGGAATAGGTCACGGTGTCGGCGTACGGGCCCTACTGGCTGATAGCCCCTGCTATTCAGTGGGTGAAGGGCCTAACGCTGACCGAGAGGGCCCATGAAGCCTCCGACAGGAGATTGAGACTCAGGATGACGGACGTCTGGGTCCTCTCGGTTTGGCAGATAAAAAGCTTTTGGGCTAGCCGACAAGGAGGACTCTGGCAACATCCGAAGGGAGATCCCGACTCACGGCATCGGATGGATGAGACTCGCTTGCGGCTGGCAAGCATAGGCCCGTCCGGGAGACTCTCGCCAGACGTCTGAAGGGAGCACACGCGACAGACGGGTAAGCCTCGGCGGACGGGGAGGGTTGGAAAGGAAAACCCGACTGGGAGGACTCTCGCAGCATCCGATGGGGCCTCTAACTCAGAACATCGAACGGGTAAGCCTCGTTTTTTTTTTTTTTTGCAGGATTTGGCGAGAGGACGAGACTCGTAGCGTCGGACGGTTAAGCCTCGCCTACCGTCAAATGGAAAGGTAAGTTGCGTGGCCGAGAGACTGTTACCGACGTCCGAAGGGAGCACACACATCGAACGGGTAAGCCTCGCCGACCGTAGAGTGGAAACGTAAAGCAAGTCTGTCCAGGAGGCTCTCGCCAGCGTCCGAAGGGAGCACACACATCGAACGGGTAAGCCTCGCTGACCATAGAAAAGGAAAAGGTAAGGTTGTCTAACCGGGAGGCTCTCGCCGGCGTCCGAAGGGAGCACACGCATCGAACGGGTAAGCCTCTCCGGATGGCGGACAGAAAAGGTAACGATAGGTGGCCAGGGTTAGCCTTGGCGACCATAGGAAGGAAGGAGAGTTTATTGTGTGTTTGGTACTTGCAGCATTTGAACAGCTTGCTTGTAGGTTTGTAACCTAAACCACGCGGTAAGGTCGTGGTTGGCTGGCCAGGAGGCTGTCGCCAGCGTCCGATGGGAGCACTCGCATCGGACGGGTAAGCCTCACTGGCCGAGGGTGGAAAAGGTCAGGTTGTCTAGCCGGGAGGCTCGGACCGACGTCCGATAGGAGCTTAGCTCCAGGAATCGAACGGGTAAACCTCTCTGGCTGAAAGACGGAAAAGGTTGTCCGGCCGGGAGGCTCTTACCTACGTCCGACAGGAGCTTAGCTCCCGGATAGAACGGTTAAGCCTCGCTGGCCAAAGGACGGAAAAGGTAAGGTTGTCTAGCCGGGAAGCTCTCACCTACATTCAATGGGAGCCCTGACTCCGTGCATTGGATGGGTAAACCTCTCCGTACGTAAGACAGAATGGCAAAGCAGGTAGCCGGGGGCTTTCACCTACGTCCGAAGGGAGTGTGAGCTCCTGGCAACGAACGGGTAAGCCTTCCTGGCCGCAGAATGGAAAAGGTGAGGTTGTCTGGCCGGGAGGCTCTCGTCAGCATCCGATGGGAGCTCAAGCTCTTGGCATCGAAGAGAGAAGCCTTGCCGGCCATAGGATTGAAAAAGGTAAGGTTATCTGGTCGGGAGGCTATGGCCAGCATCCGGTGTCTTTTTATTTATTAATTTATTTATTTTCTATATTTATTTTTATTTATTATATTTATTAAAATTTGCGACACCAGATGGGTAGTCTCTCCAGCCATCGGAGGGAAAATTTAGATTGTTTTATCTGCGAAGAGCCCGTTAGTGTTTGGCGAAACGTAACTTGCGGTATTGGATGGGTACATCTTGCCATCGGAGGGAAAATTTGTTTGGGCTGCAATGTACTCATTGGTGTTCGATAGGTAAATGTCGTTTTTTTTTTTTTGGTTAATCGGCCTATTTTAATTGGGTAAGCTTCGCTGGTGGTCGGATGGAAAGTCCAAGATTGTTTAAGTGGGAAAGCATCTGGCAGGATTTTAATACTTGCGATGTCAAACGAGAAAGCTTTGCTGATAGTTGAATGGAGAAGGCAAAGGTTGGTTCAACCGGGAGCCCTCTTGCAGGGCCTGGCAGGGAGTTCGATACTAAAGATGATTTATTTGTCTACGAGGGTAGACGCTGTGAGGCTTACTTGAATAATTGTTTAGCAAATCCAATGAGCTGCTTCCGATAATGAGTCAGAAAAAATCTTGGTGCAGTCATAGTATCTGAAATTAAGCTTGCAAAAATAAATTGGATTTCCTGTGCCAGTGTACCCCAAATAGGTGCCATGTATCGGCGATGTGGTCATTGTCAGCACGTGAGATCGATGGTACATATCGACGATGTAATCGTGCATGGGTGGAGTAAGAGAAAGATTCTTTATACTGTCTGAGCTTACTATTTACCATTTTGACCATGCAGGTGCACGAAAAGAGCCTATGGAATCACCAATAATCAAAAAATATACTTTCGGACGTACTGAGACGCTGGTATTAAGTATAAATACTGTATTTAAATACTGCTAGTTCATGTAGTCGGCACTACGGTCATCTCGCTTGTCCAGTGAATTTTTTTTTTTTTTTTTTTTTTAAACCTACGGGCTCACATCATCCTTTGAGAGCACGGGCGAGCGGGAAATGCAGTGCTGAGATGGGATAACGGAGCGGTTTGATAGCCGATTTAAGGTAGGCCACCTAATGATTATTATAAAAAAACGTTGGTTGGAAAATGGGCCTAATATCGTCTTGGCTATTGTCGATACATGATGCTATCACCGCAACCTCGGATGCATGGCATGCCTTTAGGCGGAGGTGATGTGTGGTTTTTTTTTTTTTTTTTTTTTTTTTTTTTAATATATATTTAGGTGTAGGAAAGGCTCCTGCGGGAGCAGACGCTGCTACGGCAGTGGGGAGAACGGGAAAGGCTCCTGCGGGAGCAGACACTGCTACGGCAGTGTGGAGGTATAGGAAAGGCTCCTGCGGAAGCAGACACTGCGCGGCAGTGAGGAGGTGTAGGAAGGCTCCTGCGGGAGCAGAATCTGCACGGCAGTGAGGAGGTATAGGAAAGGCTCCTGCGGGAGCGGACACTGCGCGGCAGTGAGGAGGTGTAGGAAGGCTCCTGCGGGAGCAGACACTGCGCGGCAGTGAGGGGGTATAGGAAAGGCTCCTGCGGGAGCAGACACTGCTGTGGCAGTGGGGAGAACGGGAAAGGCTCCTGCGGGAGCAGATACTGTTGCGGCAGTGGGGAGATACAGGAAGGCTCCTGGGGGAGCAGACACTGCAGCGGCAGTGGGGAGATAAAGGAAAGGCTCCTGCGGGAGCAGACACTGCAGCGGCAGTGGGGAGAACGGGAAAGGCTCCTGCGGGAGCAGACACTGCAGCGGCAGTGGGGAGATACAGGAAAGGCTCCTGCGGGAGCAGACACTGCAGCGGCAGTGGGGAGATAAAGGAAAGGCTCCTGCGGGAGCAGACACTGCAGTGGCGGTGGGGAGGTACAGGAAAGGCTCCTGCGGGAGCAGACACCGCTGCGGCAGTGAGGAGGTACATAAAAGGCTACTTGCTTCGGCTGCTGTAGATGTTGGCTGTGGGAAGAGTAAAAAGTGTTAGTAATATTTGATGGGGCAAGCTAAAAATGGATGGGTAGCCTACTGTGTTACCAGCTTAGCAATTTGTTGCCTGATTTGACGATTCCTCAGGCCTTGTCTACCTTATTATGTTCCTGTTGGAAAAGCATCTTTCCTCTCATTTGGCCTCCGGGCTCTTTAGACGGACTCCCGAGCGGATACGTTTGGAACGCTGTTTTCACGTTGTATTATGGACTGTGGAAACAGAGGCCTTTGGAAACGATTGAGCATGTTTTTTAGTCTTGTAAGGCGTTGTACCGAAAGACATGATTATAGCAGTAACGTTAACCCCTTACCAGACACCCCCCATTTTTGGCATGGAGGCAGAAATTATATACCCAAAATAAAGATGTTTCTGTTCATGATTCTTTCTGACTAGATCCATGATCAACATTTGTCCACGAGCTAACACTTTGACGTTTACCGTTCAGGAATAGGAATAGTTTTCCTGACATGATGGAAAATTAATCACTGGAATTATGTTTTAGCGAAATATTGGTCAAATATAAAAGCCAAAGTCTTTGGACTTCAATTGATGCGCGGTTTATCCAGATCAAGTAAGAGAGTGATGTTTAACGTGCTGTGAAAATGAAACGTAGACTGGGGCCGTTGGCGATGCTTGCAGCAAATGGGTTAACAGCAGTTATGTGCTATTCGCTTCCAAGTGGTTTCTAAAGAAATTTACTTTCCGTTTTTTTCAGATTACGGTCCTTAAAAGGCGATGGTAATTTTACTCACGCTTGCTATCCTGCATCTAAACACGAGGGCAGATGCGTTTTAGATTAATTTTGAGTGATCACGCCAGTGAATGGTAAAATAGGTCCCTAAATGATTTGGTCCTACCAGGAGACTTGCATGGAAATTAAAATTTTAAATTAAATTAAGCATTTAGCAGGCACTTTTATCCAGAGACTTTTTTTTTTTTTTTTTTTTTTTTAGAACTTATGTCTGTATCATTTCGGCGAGGTTTAAACGTGCGCGGTAAGGCGAATGTAACAATAATAATAATAATAATAATAATAATACATTTTATTTGTAGAAACAAACGCCAAAAGCAATACAACAATTCATTAAAGACAGACAGTCTTGGATAAATGTGACTTAACTTTTTAAAATCGCCCAACATAGGTGCATATCTGACGTGTAGAAGAAGTACATTCCATAGCTTAGGGGCTTTATATGAAAAGGCTCTTTCCTCCATGGTCTTTAGCTCAAATTATGGCTGGTGAAGTGAAAGAGAGAGCGAAGAGAGCGTGATGGAATATAAGGACTGATGAGTTCACAAAGATACTCAGGTGCAGTCCCATGAAGTGCCTAGTATGTTAAGATAGAAATTTTAAAATCAATTCTCACGTTTACGGGAAGCCCGTGTAATTGTGAAAGAACCGGTGTAATGTGTTCGCGAGGAGAAGTACAAGCGTGCGGCAGAATACTGAAGCTTGCTCAACGATTTAGCTGGAAGGCCTGAGAACGAGGCATTACAATAATCTAACCTAATGCCTTTGGCTTCGTGGTTAAAAAGTGGCATCATCATCCGACGGAACGGTGTATCTGTAGTCCAAATCTATGCGGGATCAACACCCCGGATCAGCGGGTGGCGGTAATGCACCTTTACGTTGGTTTGCCAAAACCGCCATAAAACGCTACTAGAAGAAGACGGAACTACGTCAAGACGTAGTTTAACAAAACTTTAGCCGCAAAACTGCTTTTAGATGCAACACTTTGAATGCAAACTGCCGTAAAGATCCAATGAAGAAAAAGAAGAACATGTTTTTTTTTTTTAGCGTCTTCGCCTGGAAATGTATTAGTCTGCGCCGCTAGAGGAAGCGGCCTCAAACTGCCACTCGGCCGGAACGCCGTGGTGAAAGACTGAGCCGTGGTTGGATTCTTTCTGCTGCAATCCAGCGCTCGACGAGAGCTCGGTCTCGGGCGGCACGATCGTGTATCGAGCAAGGCAAGCTTGGAGTTGCACGGTCTATTGGCCACGATGTGTGGCTTGGCGAGGATAGCAGCTGTCGCGATGACGCTTAATGCTGCTCGACGGCCGTGTTTGGCTGGGTAGAAATGATCTCGGGTCCGGCAAAAGCAGCAGGTCTTATAAATCCCCTGTTTAGCGCTCTTCGTTGGTACGAAAATTGGGTCTGTGATAAGGTGACTGAAGAAGCGAACCAGCATGCTGATAAACCGTCAATGGATAGAGGTAAGTCAGCGATATTTATACTGTGGGATTGATTACTTGATTGTGGTCCACCTGTGATGATTAGGCTAAGTATCTGACGCGCTCCTCCCGAATCTTCATTGATAATTACATTTTGTGAGACGACCCCCAAACTCTGAATTCAAGCCACAGTACACAGTGAAGACAGTGAAGCATGGAGGTGCAAGCATCATGATATGGGCATGTTTCTCCTACTATGGTGTTGGGCCTATTTATCGCATACCAGGGATCATGGATCAGTTTGCATATGTTAAAATACTTGAAGAGGTCATGTTGCCCTATGCTGAAGAGGACATGCCCTTGAAATGGTTGTTTCAACAAGACAATGACCCAAAACACACTAGTAAACGGGCAAAGTCTTGGTTCCAAACCAACAAAATTAATGTTATGGAGTGGCCAGCCCAATCTCCAGACCTTAATCCAATTGAGAACTTGTGGGGTGATATCAAAAATGCTGTTTCTGAAGCAAAACCAAGAAATGTGAATGAATTGTGGAATGTTGTTAAAGAATCATGGAGTGGAATAACAGCTGAGAGGTGCCACAAGTTGGTTGACTCCATGCCACACAGATGTCAAGCAGTTTTAAAAAACTGTGGTCATACAACTAAATATTAGTTTAGTGATTCACAGGATTGCTAAATCCCAGAAAAAAAAAAATGTTTGTACAAAATAGTTTTGAGTTTGTACAGTCAAAGGTAGACACTGCTATTTTTTTGAACACACCCCTTTCAACTAATTGCCCAATTGCACAGCCTTAAGAGCATGCATATCATGAATGCTGGGTCTTGTTTGTTTTCTGAGAATCTACTGAACCTACTGGTAACTTGTTTGCCACGTAGCAATAAAAAATATACTAAAAACCTTGATTATTCTGGTTAGTCACATTGTACTGCTATTATTTTGAACAAGACTGTATATATATATATATATATATATATATATATATATATATATATATATAATAACAAAAAAATAAATATTAAACTGTAACTATGCTTCCACTATTCGAGCTAGCTGATTGGTTTAAGAATGAACCACCAATTTATATTTTTGCTGCATATGCTACAGAACAACAAATTCAAACATGCATAAATGGCTGTCAACATGTTTCCTCCTGACTGCTTGCTCCGCTGACTGTCTACCCGCTGCCGAGCTCTGCCCGGATCTTGTTTTCCTGTTTTGCTGAGTGATGCCACCCCGAGTTATTTTCTCTTCATTGCCAGTTCATTCTAGGGCTGTGCGATTAATAGAAATGTCATAAAATCCCGATTGAGCGTGCATGATTTCTAAATGGCTTTATAGCATGATTTTCAGCGGCCCTGAGAAAAAACACTCTTCAATGACGTCCTTCATTGAACAGTTGCTAACAGAAAATTTGAAACTTCCCAATGTACATGAATCTACAGATTGAAAGAGCCCACAGAGCTCTTACTCCTCTTCCACCTTCTGGATCAGCACTGCGGTCTATCATGATTATGTGTCAGGAGTGTTGAAAAAATGAAGAGCGTACAGGGGGGGTAAAGAAAATTTTAAAAGAAAAGGGGATACGATTCCAAACCCCCTTCCCTGCCGGAATGAGGGTCTTCTACCAGGATGGAGTATGCATGTACAATTCCGCTATAGAAGCGATGCAAGACATGGCTGAGTGGGGATTACCTGTTGCCGTGGTCAAGCAGCCGGAGATGCTGATGGAGAAAATCCAGAAGATGACGTGGTCTACGAGCGATCGAAGAGGAAGAAGCAGTAACAGAAGAGAACGTAGGAGACGAGCAGATCAGTCGGTAGTAGAGAAACTCCAACAATTCAAACGTGAATCCGAGGAAGAAGGTCAATTCATCGACATGAACGCAAAATGCCAGAAGATCATGAGTTCATTGTATGGACTGATTTTTGTCTTCCTTTGCAAACCCGGATACACTTTGGATAAGTGTCTGAAATGTTTGGATTCAGAATCCTAAAATGTTTATAGCACATTGTTATTTGTTATATTTTGTTTAGTGGCTGATGTTCATTACAGCCAAGAGAATATTACACAGAAAATGGATATAGTAAAAGATTTAAGTGCAATTTTGAGATGGAGACCAATAAACAGAGACTGAGAATTATGTCTTATGTTGATGGTGTATTAAACCCTCAAAAACGGACAAAAATACTTTCAAAACTAAGAAAAGAAAAGATTCAAATAGCCCTTATACAAGAGACCCATTTAAGCGAAACTGGGCATTTAAAACATAAACAAGGGGGTTTAAGTATCTATTTTCAGCTTCTTATAAATCTGGACCTAGTCGGGGGGTTGCGATTCTTATATCAGATCAAGTATCTCACGAGCATTTGTCAGAAAAGAAAGATAAAGGTAGATATTTCCTCATTAAAGGGAGGATAAATGGGTTTTTAGTAACTATACTTAACATCTACACCCCTCTGGGTAGTAATCCAGTAGTTTTCCAGCAAATATTTAATATGACAAATATGATATCTATTTAATATGATTTAATATGATATCTACAAAATCTGAGGGCAAACTTATAAGTGGAGGAGATATGAATATTCATTTGTCAAAACTGGACTATTCAGGGAAAAATCCTATACTTCAAAACCGGGTAAGCAAGAAAGTCAATATCATGTTAAGAGAAAGTGGTATCATTGATATTTGGAGAAATTTTTATCCAAGTGGAAAAGATTATACACATTTTTCAGCTCCACATTAAACATGTGCTCTCCAAATTAAACATTGGGCTCTCCAAAAGGGGGAGATTCCCCCATCCTGGAGGGAAGCTACAATAACGATAATTGTGTAAAAACCATCGGCCAATTTCGGTTTTAAACATAGATTATAAAATATACACATCGATTTTGGCTAAAAGACTGGAGACTGTATTGCCTAACCTTATTCAATTAGACCAAACAGGGTTTATTTGTCAGAGACCGACACAAGATTGCATCAGACGAACATTGCTTATACATATACTTATACGAATCTTATGGCATATACAACATCACAAGATAAATTCTTTGGGATTAGATGCTGAAAAAGTGTTTGATACAGTTAGATGGCTGTACCTTTATAGGGTATTAGAAAAAGTTTGGCTTTCATAGCACTATTGCTATGATTAGATGCTGAAAAAGCATTTGATACAGTTAGATGGCTGTACCTTTATAAGATATTAGAAAAGTTTGGCTTTCATAGCACTATTATTAAAGCATTCCAGGGACTATACAATAAACCTACAACTGTCACGCTGTCTAGTCTCTGTTTCCCTGGGTGTCCACTAGTGGGCTCACTTCCCCTTAGGCACTTCACCGTAGGCACTAGAATTCCACTAGTCTTGTCCCTTCATCACAGTAATTGAACTCCTGCTAATTGCACCAGGTGCTTTAACTTATTTGTCATAAGCCTCCCTATATTTACCAGTCCTTTCCTGTTGTCTGTATGGAGTCCTTTCCTTTTGTGATCCTGTCTTCTCGTCCTCCGATATTCCTCATATTCTGAGTTCCCGTTCCGTTCCCTTCATGTTCCTTTCTTGTTTGTTAGTTTTTTGGACTGCATTCAGTTATGACCCTGGCTTGTTTTCACTATGATTTGGATTACCCTAAAATAAACATACCTGCATTTGGATCTCTCTCCCTGTGTCTTACTGGATCGCGATCGTCATAGAAGGACTCCATCACTAAAGATCCAGCTGTATGTCTTTTGATGTTTCCCGTTCCCCAGCCAGTATGGCGGAGCGTAGAACTAAATATTTAAAATTAACTACCTTCCGCCAAGAGGGCAATGAGGTGGGTGCCATGGCACAGGTGTTCTGGTCCCTGGCCGAGGGCATGGGTTATAATGATGCGGCCCTAAAGGACTATTTTAATACCGGGCTGGATGACCCAGTTCCGCAGAAAGAAATGGCTCAGTTGGACACATTTGGGTTCTGGGAATTCGTGTGCTACTTGCAGCATCGGCTTCCGAGGGATGCCTTAGCCACTCCTGTCTCTTCCGGTGGGATGGCCGCCGGCCCAGCGCCACTGCACAAGGTGGTCGTCAGCCCAGCGCCACTGCCCAAGATGGCCGCCAGCCCAGCGCCACAGCACAAGGTGGTCGTCAGTCCAGCGCCACTGCCCAAGATGGCCGCCAGCCCAGCGCCACAGCACAAGGTGGTCACCAGCCTAACGCCACGATGCAATATTGCCGCTAGCCCAGGACCACAGCACAAGATGGCCGCCAGCCCACCGTCACGACGCAAGATGGCCGCCAACCCATCGCCACTGCCCAAGATGGCCGCCGGCCCATCGCCACTGCCCCCCCCCCCAGAGTCGAGTCAGGTGCTTGTGGACCCCCCAGAGATAGCTGCTGGCCCAACGCCACTGCCCAAGATGGCCGCCGGTCCAGAGTCATGGCACAAGATGGCTGCTTGTCCAGCGCCTCTGTACAGGATGACAGCCACAATTGACCCTCCAGAGTCGAGTCAGGTTCCCGTTGACCTTCCAGAGTACAGTCAGGTTCCCGTTGACCCTCCAGAGTCGAGTCAGGTTCCCGCTGACCCTCCAGAGTTGAGTCAGGTTCTCGTTGACCCTCCAGAGTCAAGTCAGGTGCTTGTGGACCCTTTAGAGTCAAGTCAGGTGCTCGTCGCCACTGCCCAAGATGGCCGCCGGCCCATCGCCACTGCCCAAGATGGCTGCCGGCCCAACGCCATTGCCCAAGATGGCCGCCGGTCCAGAGTCATGGCACAAGATGGCTGCTTGTCCAGCGCCTCTGTACAGGATGACAGCCACAATTTACCCTCCAGAGTCGAGTCAGGTTCTCGTTGACCCTCCAGAGTTGAGTCAGGTTCTCGTTGACCCTCCAGAGTCGAGTCAGGTTCTCGTTGACCCTCCAGAGTCGAGTCAGGTTCTCGTTGACCCTCCAGAGTCGAGTCAGGTTCTCGTTGACCCTCCAGAGTCGAGTCAGGTTCTCGTTGACCCTCCAGAATCGAGTCAGGTTCTCGTTGACCCTCCAGAGTCGAGTCAGGTTCTCGTTGACCCTCCAGAATCAAGTCAGGTTCCGGTTGACCCCCCAGAATCAAGTCAGGTTCCGGTTGACCCCCCAGAATCAAGTCAGGTTCCGGTTGACCCTCCAGAGTTGAGTCAGGTGCTCGCAGACCCTCCAGAGTCAAGTCAGGTGCTCGCGGACCCTTCAGAGTCGAGTCAGGTTCTCGTTGACCCTCCAGAGTTGAGTCAGGTTCTCGTTGACCCTCCAGAGTCGAGTCAGGTTCTCGTTGACCCTCCAGAGTCGAGTCAGGTTCTCGTTGACCCTCCAGAGTCGAGTCAGGTTCCCGTTGACCCTCCAGAGTCGAGTCAGGTTCCGGTTGACCCCCCAGAGTGGAGTCAGGTTCCGGTTGACGCCCCAGAGTCGAGTCAGGTGCTCGTGGACCCTCCAGAGTCAGGGCTAGTCACCGTTGACCCTCCAGAGTCAGGGCTAGTCACCGTTGACCCTCCAGAGTCAGGGCTAGTCACAGTTGACCCTCCAGAGTCAGGGCTAGTCACCGTTGACCCTCCAGAGTCAGGGCTAGTCACCGTTGACCCTCCAGAGTCAGGGCTAGTCACCGTTGACCTTCCAGAGTCAGGGCTAGTCACCGTTGACACTCCGGAGTCAAGCCAAGTCACCGGTGAAATTCATGGACAAAGGCAAGTCACCAATGATCTTCATGAACAAATGCAAGTCACTAATTATCTTAATGAGCAGAGTCAGGCCACCCATGGTCTTCATGAGCAGAGTCAAGTCAGCATTGATCTTCTGGAATCCAGTAGAAACAAAATGGGATTACCAGAGTCTCTTCACGTCTCTGTGGAACTACCAGAGCCTCCCTACATCTCTGCGGAACTACCAGAACCTCTCCACGCCTCTGCGGAACTACCAGAGCCTCTCCTCGACTCAGCTGAACTACTAGAGCCTCTCCACGTCTCTCCACGGGAACTGTGAACGAAATTTACACAATGGAGAGATTAACAATGAATCTTCGGCTACAGTCTGAGAAATTTGTCAAGATATGGGGAAAATGGATAGATTATATTTGCCCACTAAGAGCAGACCTAGTATAGAGATTAAGATATTTTAAGGTAAGTAGGTAAAAATATTATTGAATAAAAAGAGAAACAAAAGATATAAGGAATAAAAAAGCAATGGTAGGGAAAAAAATACCCACATTGGGAATGAGAGTCCTCAAGGGTTATTAATATTATTATTATTATTTATTTATTTATTTATTTTATTTTATTTTATTTTTTGGAAAAAAACTGATCAGATCAGGTACCCAAACTACTGGCAGGGTAATAAATACAGAACTATATAGTTAATTTAATTTAATAATTAATATAGTTGATTAAATCACAAACAGCTGTAATAATGTGTTGGCTGACATTGGCTTGTAACTAACTGAATCAGTGTTGCCAGATCTCGCGAGACAAATAAGCATCCAGGCCTGTGAAAACAAGCCCAAAACCAGCGACTTTTTCTACGGAGCCCCCCTAGGTTCCGGGAAAACTTCACTCACAATGTTTTCCTAACCAGAAAAAAAAAAAAAACAGATGGCCCTGCTCTGTCTCTGATTGGCTAGGACTCGTTGCCATCTGGGTCAGAGCCAATTGGAAGCAGGATGTGGGTGGGAAAAAATTCTGATGTCTCCTGTGTGTATGGGAAAAGGGAAGGGACAGAGAGAACAGGGTAGACAAACTCCTATGTTTAAATAACATATAGAAAATATCTGCTTGACAACTTATAAGGCCAAAATAAGCAACTACACTTTAGAAACAAGCCCAAAAAAACGCGACCCGTGGCTACCAATATTTGTAAGCGACCTTGATATATTTGTTTTTCTTTTAATTTATTTTTATTTATTTTTTCATTCAGCCAATACACACAACTATTGAATGTCTATTAAGGTACCATCTAATTGTATGTGAATGTTGTAATTACTGTAATAAAAACTGTAAAAAAAAAATAAAATAAATGTCTCCTACAATAAAAAAAATGCTAAAGAATAGATCTTAAATGAACTGCAAAAAACTGAATGTAGTTAATTGTTAGTCAGTGCTTTAAAAGCGGAGCTGGTTGAGAGACACTCGTGGCTTGTGCTGAACGTGATGCGAATTGTTGACTGCCAAGAGCATAAAACCAATAGACTGTATGAAATATGGAAAACTGTCACAGACTTCCCATTGCCTTAAGCCTGGGACACACTGCAGGAGTTTTGATCGTTTCAGATGAAAGATTGGAATCGTGAAACAATTATGGCGATCTCCGTAATCCTGGCTCATAATCGATTGTCATGTGTCTTACAGTGAGAGAGGTTCAAAGACGGCCGTTGTCAGGGTCTTAATGGTCAGCAATTTTAATGTAGATAATATGCTTCTTTTTAAGGACTTTTTTTGTTTACAATACAATCTAATAACCAACACACCAACACAATACTGCTGTAAAAATGAATCGATAGCTGATGTGGTTTATTTTCTGCTAAAAATCAAGCCAAAGAGTCAAAGAGCTAAAAATCAAGCCAAAAAGTCAAAGAGCTGTCACTAACCTCAAACAAGTGCTGCGTGAAAACCGCTGAATCAAGATAAATCTGTGCACACTGACTCCTGGAAATGTATTAAAACAGCCAATCATATCAGAACTGCTGTTTTCAGAAGTCTGTTTAATGTAGGCTGTGTAAAATGCAAATGGTTGGTGTTCTTTATCTGCTGTGACTGAAACTGAGACTGCAGTGTTTGTTTCAGGACTCTGTGATCATGGGTTCGGTCGGATTGAATGAGTGGCGTGGAGCTCTGTATGAAGTGACGGGATCAGGATCTGAATTCAGACAGACAGAGATCCACGGTCCAGCTTTAAATAAAGACTCATACATGGGTATGTTGGAGTTTTTATTTGTCCTTTTGTGATGTGAAGAGTGTGTGTGTGTTTTAATGATGCTGATGGTGTTCAGGTTTCTCTACTGTGCTGGGGATGAGACACGGCGTCTCTCTTCTGTTCTCTGGAGCACCGCGGGCTGAACACAGGGGTCTTGTGACCCTCTTCACCAAGAATGAAAGCACATGGACAGTGACGAGCAACATCAACGGAGAACAAGTCAGTGAAAATCCCTCAGACACAATATTATCTCTCTCCACCGGTGAGATCAGGGGCTCCCAAACCTATCCACTGATAGCAGACGCTTCAAACACACACACACACACACACACACACACATATGAGATTTACTTTTTCACCAAATTAACCAAAAAGTTTTTTTCTATTCCGCAAATATAAACAAATTTTTATTTTGATGGCTGCAACAAACTCCCAAAAAGCTTGGACAGAGGCATGTTTAACACTGAGCCACATCAACATTCCTTATAATTACAATGTTTAAGTTTTGGGGAATTGAGAATACTAATTGTTAAAGTTTTGCAAGCAACATTTTTGTCCAGTCTTGCTTGATACAAGACTTCAGAAGCTCAGCAGTCTGTGATCGTCATGGTCTGATTCTCCTTTTCATTACTGGTCATACACTTTCAGTAGGAGACAGATCTGTGCTGCATTCTTATATATTTACTATGTTTCTATGAAACAATACTGTTGTAGCATATGCAGAATGAGACATGGCATTGTCTCAATCTAATAACCGTGGACTTCCCATGAAAGACTTCATCTTGATGGCACTATATATCTCTATAAAATTAATGTCAATGGTACCTTCACACATATTGCAGTCACCCATGCTGTTTGCTATTGCGTCTGTCACTGGTGGAAGTCTGGATGGTGTCTTTGGTCTTTGGGGCTGAGAACTTGATGTCAGTCTTTCCTGGTGGACTCATCTGAGCACATTACACACTTTTTGACTATCAGAGATGAGCTCTGGCCAAGAGAAGCCTGCGGCATCACTGCATACAGCTGATGTATTGCTTTCTCCTTGAGTAACAGAGACTCAAGTTGCATTAGCAGACTGTGTTAAGTGACAGCGGTTTTCTCAAGTGCTCCCGAGTCCATGTGGCTATATTTCACAGGACAGCATGACGGTTTCTTATGCAATGCCATCTGAGGGGTCAAAGGTCAAGCACATTCACCTGAGGTTTCCTATCTTGCTCCACACAGACTGAGATTTAACTGGATTCTCCAAATCTTTTCACAATATTAATAACAACATTAAATTGGTGAAATATCTAAATGCTTTGCTATTTTCCATTAAGAAATGTGAAATGTTGATATTCTATATCCTTTTAACATTTATTTAGCCTCATTTTAGTTTGTCAGTGAAAACATTGGAAATCTTTTCATTTTTTGCAAATTAAAAAAGTTAAAGAGAATTAACAAATCTAAAATTCTTGATTTTACTGCATTTTACAAAATGCTAACTTTTTCTTATTTAGGATTGTAAGTTTTTAAAAACCTCTTCAGTTTCTAGCCAGTATAATGTGACGTTGTGTTTGTGAAGCAGAAGAACATGGAGTTTTAATTTCTTCTATAAAAATCAGGCTATAAAAGCATGTGCTAGAATGCAGTTTCTGTTCATTTTGATTGATTTCTGGCATCAGATTGGCTCATATTTCGGAGCGTCTCTGAGTCTGTTGGATGTGGACTCGGATGGAGACTCAGATTTCCTGCTGGTTGGAGCTCCATTATTTTACCAGTCTCAGCCAAAGGCTGAAGGGAGGCTGTACGTCTACACTTTATCAGACCAGGTACACACAGATTCATGACTATTATTATGATCTTAATGAACAAGCTTCTGCCTGTAACTGGAAGTCTGCTAGTCGTCACCAGTGTGTTACTCCATTGGGATTGCTGTTGTAATAGGTTCCTATGACATGAAAGTTGTGGAAATATTTCTGTGCTGATGAAGAAATATGCTGTTCACTTTTTCAGAAGTATTTTCAGAAGACTCTGAATGTGAGCCAGTCAAGCACAGGTAGATTTGCTACATCTGTGGCTTCACTAAAGGACCTGAATGGAGACAGTCTGTCAGATGTGGCAGTCGGGGCGCCGCTGGAGAATGAAGGCGTTGTCTACATCTACCTGGGTGATGGGATGCATGGCATAAACCCTGAACACACTCCTCAGGTGAGAGTTTGCTGTGCTTCCATCAATCCCAAATGCTGTGTTTGTGCTCACTCAGAAACCCAGATGAGCCGGACGTTCACGGATAAACAAACCTGCATAATGATGAGCCACTTTGACACAGTAGATCTTTTTGTGTGTGTGTGTGCGCAGCGGATCCCAGCACGGTCAGTTCTCCCGGGTCTGCAGCAATTTGGAGTGTCTCTTTCCGGTCAGATGGACATGAATGATGATAATCTGACAGATATCGTGATTGGAGCACAAGGAGGGATCGTCCTGCTCAGGTATGTCATTTCACAACACATTTAGAAATAATGTAAAGATTCTCTAACCATCTCAACACAGGATCATCTGTGGGTTAGACATCAGTGAGCAGTTTTTAAAGTAATCTTTACTTTGTGGAATAATAGAGAATAAAGTAAAATCTATTAGTTGTTAGCCTCGTCAGTCTGACTGTCTAGTAGTATGAGCTTTTTACTTTTTTATTTCTTCTCAGGGCTCGGCCTGTGATGTCTGTATCTGCGAAGCTCAGTTTGAGTCCAAAGGAAATTAGTCTGAAAAACTTTAAATGTCCGGGTGACAACACATTTAATGCATTTAATCTCACGTCATGTTTCACGGTGACCGAGAGAACCAGCAGCAAAGGTAACATCAATGAAGTTTCAGAGAGTCTCTGTCAAATGAAGAATATGTCTTACCCCCTCATGTCTCTCAGGATCTCTGGAGAAGAATCTGAATATTTCTCTGAATCTGAATGTGGATGTGGATGTGGCACGAGGAATGAGTCGAGGATTCTTCGATCCAATGGATTCGTCGTCCAGTTCTCTGCAGCAGTTTGTTCTGCTGGATTCTGGGATTTCCTGTTTCAGCTTCTCCATCTTCATGCTGGTATGCAGGATTGGGCAAAGATGCAGCAACATTTATTTTAAAATAAACAAGGGAGCATTATTATAAATATAATTATATATTATTTGTCAGGCAGTCATTTATGCAATGGTATGCAAAATCATGATCCTACTGACAAGTTACTTCAATTAGGGTATGATATTCAGCAGTCAAATATGTATTTATCAATCATTTGACTCCTGTTTGGAAGTTGAAAAACAAACATTTTTGCATTACAACAATTATAATATGATCAATATGTTTTGATTATGTAGCCAGAAACATAATCAGAACTTGTCAACCACTGAATCTATTGAGAGCCATAGAAGTGTAGAGGACACACACACACATACACTTTTAATAAGTGCAGCTGCACCAAGCACATCACACTTTATTACTCATAAATCCATACTTCCCATTCCACTCCAACGTTCCCATAATTCCTGTCCACTAAAAGATGAATGGATATATTTGCTTACCTGACAGGCCTATCTATGTAAAGCAGCTTCAGTCTGACGGTGAACATTGTCTTTGTTTCAGCGCTGTGTTGCAGACACAGTAACTCCTCTGAAGGTACGCATGAATTTCTCACAAACTGAGAAGTTGTCTGGAAACTCTGTGGCTGTTTTTGATGTCCACAGCAGGAGGGATGAGTAGGTTGAGGTGAGCCGATTAAAAACTCAATTAACACATCAAAAATGTTTACACAATAAAAAAATTTTGTTAAAAACTACAGAGACACTAGTTCATGGGTTCAGTGAGATCAGTGCCCCTTCAGTGGCGAAACACTGAAAACTTGACAAGCTGAGAAACTACTAAACAAAAGATTTGAAACAAAAAAAGAGTGTAGTTATTATTGTCACATATGTGACCAATCACGGAAAGCTAGTAGTAGTGCATCTTTCATAACTCCAAAAAGTCTTTAGTTTTATTATATTCATAAGAGAAAGATAGTCTGTACCGATTTTTCCCGGAAAAACACGACCGGCTGGAGGCGTGACGTGTGGGCGGAGCTAAAGAATCACGAGCGCCAGTAGGCTTTTGCGTTGAGAGCGTCTGGAAGCTGTGACATTACCGTGAGGAAAAAACCATCATCCAAAACAAACCATGGCTAACAGTCAGATTCAGCGTATATTTATGATCCAGAATCAGATCCAGAGGCTGAAATTTAACAAGAGCAGCATCAGCAACAACGTCTCTATGTGGTATGTACTGAAACTGTATATATTTGCTTAGCGGTTTTGGAAAATGACTAAGTTCCACTTTATGTCGTCTTTTTTTTTTTTTTTTTTTTTTTTTAAGCTGTACATGTGGGAAGTGCAGTTTGATGACAACATCGCATGTTGTTTACTTGATGTGCTTACGCGCTGATAGCTAAGTTAACAACACAGAGATATTTTAAGCAGTTTTACTCACCGCCTGCGGTTCCAACACACGATCGTGACCCTTTTTCGTTGGGACTGCATTATCCTTAAGAAATAAACAATGTGCAAATCCGGCGTCAAACTGGGCCTTGTTTGTAAAACAAGCATCTTCGAAATGCAGGGAACAAACACAAACACTTGCACAACTCCGTTGATGCTCTGTAAAAATAAACTCCATCCACTGGTCCCTTAATGCTGTTTTTTCTTTGGTAATCTGTGCAGGGTTGTCTTGCCCTGGCAACCAAAAACACACTCCTTTTGTGACATTTAGCATTTGTAGCATTTCACCCCCCCTTTAATGTTTATGTAAACAAAAAGTACATATTGATGCTAATTTTATTTTGTTATTTGCTGGTTTTCTACATAAAACTTGGTGAATTGATTTCATTGTGTCTCCCATGCAGAGAGTTCTCTTTTCTCCTTGTGTAGCATTTACAGTCAAAGTCACGGATTTTCCCCATTTCTCTGTCTTTATGCCCATCAAATGTTACTATCGATATAGCCTCTGATATCTTATCTCATCTTCGCTCAGTTGTAGATTAGGGATATTATACAGTCTTATTATGCCGCTTTCATCGTCGCTCAGATCGTCTTCAGAATCAGTGAGCGCTTGTTCATAAGCATCCGGATTGTCGAAGAAGTACTTCAAAACATTTTCGCTGTAACTGCCACGGTTCAGCTCGTCTGTGATAATCTTTGCGGCGTCCATCTGTTGTGTCACTGGTTTCCATCTTCATTGAATTTTGATATCAGCTAGGGCCGGCCCGAGCACTGCATAAAAAGCAGCCACGCTTCCCTTGGAGGACGGGGGCAATAACAAAAGAAACAAAAGCTGGCATTATCCAGTATCTAAATAGACACAGACAATGCCACGCCCCTAATACGTGCTAGAATCTCTGAAAAACAAGCAGATTTCAACTTCAAAATGTACGCTTTTATGTATACCAATACTGCTATCTCAAAAACGGAGAGGCTTCTTTATGATCTCAACTAACAGATTCTGCAAAAAAAACAAAATCAATAATGTTGAAAAAATAGAAAAATAAAAACGCTTCTTTCTCATTTTGCTCAAGTTGTGCTGCTGACTTGTCACTGGCTTCCGTGATGGGTCACATATCACTTTTAAATTGTGACTATAAGATACTAGCTAAAAGTTCTGCTGTCCTCGTCCTCCTGCTGGAGCAGGAAGAGAGCCTAGCCTGCCACGATCGATCGATCGATTAGCCATCGCTGTCTTTCCCATCTCAACCATGTAGGTCATGCTCAAACTGAATTATCTGTCTGTCCTGTCATTTAGTCTGGCTTACACCATCCCTGATAATCCTGACTACTACTGACAAGAAACGAGGCAGACGATAACTATTTCTTTTTAGTTTAAAAAATGAAAACAACAAAAGACCAGTTGTCCAGATACACACATGCTTCTTGTTAGAGTCCCTACGTTACGTGCTTTTTGTCCAGTACCTGGGCTTCCCTTAAAAACACATACACAATACTCTGACACCTCCCCTTTTAAGAATTTGCTATAATCTTTTGTTACAGGAGAAATTTTATCAAAAACATTACAATGAGCATAGAATATTTACTCTACATACGTTAGTACATGACTGTGTGTTTTAAAGATTCAACTTAAGCTCTCTTAAACAATCACATGTTCCCTTCTTTACAGAATTTAACTGCATATTTACTTACTATTCATAATGTTTCTTACATTTACTAACATTTATTCACTCTCACTTTACTTTAACGACTAACCTTGAAATTGAACAGTCTGTTAACATAGGCGGAGTCATTTATTCTGTT
The DNA here is from genome assembly GCF_003368295.1 of Carassius auratus. Classification (NCBI taxonomy): domain Eukaryota; kingdom Metazoa; phylum Chordata; class Actinopteri; order Cypriniformes; family Cyprinidae; genus Carassius; species Carassius auratus. The sequence goes on from NC_039270.1 coordinate 1,929,887, forward strand.
CTCATCATTCAACTCTCAAATTCTCAATCCAATCTGTGTGTGTGTGTTTGTGTGTGTGTGTGTGTGTGTTTGTGTGTGTGTTGTTGTGTGTGTGTTTTGTGTCTGTAGTGTGTGTGTTTTTTAAAAAAAGAAATCACCCTGAAGAGCTCGTTCAGAAAATAATTGCATTTGAAGACTATCCTCTCATGAACGTGAATGCAAAAGAAAACTGAGTCTGTGAGAACAACAGCACAGAGAAAGAGAACGGAGTGAAGGAGTCGAGCCCCAGTCCTGATCCTCCAAACACAGACCAATAAAATATCACTTTATTACACAACAACAAAAGTAAAGATGTTTGCTTTGATGGAGCTGAAAATTGTGTTTTAATGGTCTAGTTGAATAAAGATATGATTTAAGGTTCAGTATGTTTAGTTCATTGATATGCAGCATGTTTATAATAACCCAGTTTTATTCTGATATTCACTTACATGGACCTTTTTTCTATAAGAAAAAGTTTTGTATTAATATTGCTTTTATTGATTTTCTTTAGATTATTTTTTATTTTATTTTTGATCTATCTTTTGAATCTCAAAGAAAGTGTTCTTTAACTAACCCTCACACCAAATATTGGTAAAGAAATGTATAATCAATCAGTATAAATAAATCAGTTAACTGAATGAGATACTGAGTTATTGTTTATTGTTAAGCTGATGTTTTTATGGCACTATGACTAGACAAATGAAATGTAGCAAATTAGCTTAAAAGGGAAATGAATATAAATAATTACAGTAAATTATAATTCATTAAAATTATTTATTTCACTGACAGTAGTAAATGTAGCACAATAATTATTACATTGAACTAATCTGTTTGTCCAACTCTAAGAAATATTTTTAGTGGCCACAGAAAATAACTTTCTTACAGTATTAATGCATTAGAGCATGTAGCTAGATTGGAATCATAAAAGGGTCATTATTCACAAGCGGTGACAGAATCAGAGATTCATTATTCATGCAAAAAAGTTTTATTAACTAAACGCTAACACATAACTAGTCTTAGAGAAACAAACATACATTCACTCTCACACATACATACAAACGACAATTGAAATAAATGAATGAAACCATTAGAGAAGCAGTGGGGGTTTGTGAGGCCAGTTGAACATCTAAAAAGAACCGTCAATCTCTAATTCAAAGGACAGTGTACAATCAGATGTCTGTCTGGTGAAAGGAACGACACTTGCATTTGACTTGGCTGTGGAATGAGAGTATTGTAAAGACTTCCCATGATGGTGAATTCCAGTGTTGAGTGAAGGCAAACTCCAGTGGTATTAGTCTGACTCTTTGTGGTTGAGAGCCATCTCCTCAGGCTGGGATGGATGCACATGGCTCTATTGCTGTGTTACAGGCAGGTTTTTGAGCCCGTAAATCACAACTTCAAACCACGACTCATGACTTTGTAGCGTTCCAGGCAAGTCACGCCAAACTGCCTGAGCGCAAGGAATTGTAGCTTGATTATTACGTTTACTGCAACATTATGTTGTCCTAAAGTCTATTTCAGGTTGTGTTACTTTGCCCTGCCCGGATTCCTTTGGGCAATAAACTAGTGTTATCAAATGATTTGTCTTTGATTACCATGGAACCAGAGGCCTGTTCTGCCTTTTTGAGGTGTTAGTTTAAATTCGGGGGAAGGGTTCATAGACTCTTATATTTGGCTTGTTGGTTGAGTGTTAGGGATTATTTGTTAAGTATAAAAAAAATATTCTGTGTCTGGTTTGTCCAGGTGCTACAAGAAAATTTTTACTAATTACATGTTCTCATTACAAATCTCAAGATTATAATGTCATAAAATACACAGACAACACACATTTTTATGGGAGAATGTAGAGTCAGAGTCCGGGACAGTCCACCAGCAACCGAAGGACAAGAATCAGGGTCAGACAGGTGTGAAGGTCAAGCGAGGTGGAGACAGATCAAACCAGGGAATCCAAAACCCACAGTCCAGAGCAGACTGATAACAGCAAGCGTGTGGTGAACAGAACCCAGTCCATTAGGTCAGCAAAACAAAGAAAAGAAGAAAAGAGAAACAAAAACAAAGAACGAAGAAAATAGGAGATCGAACCCAAGTCCTGATAATTTCTCAGTGTGCAGGTGGAAAAGTAACAGTTCTTGAAGCAGTTCAACTGAAAGATTCATTATTAGCTGAGACAGTGCTATTGAATACTGCTAAGAAACATTAATAAACATATGAAACATAAGCGTCTTGTTGAATTAGAAAATTAATGCACACCCAACTGGGGAATGTACCCTTGAACACCACAGTCAATATTCCTCACAGTCGGCAGTTGGGGCCTAATGGTTAGAGATTTGGGCTTGTAACCCAAAAGTCATGAGTTCAAGTCTTGGGCAGGTATTGGTGGGGAGAATGAATGACCAGTGCTTTCATCCACCCTTAATACCACGACTGACCTTTGAGCAAGACACCGAACCCCTAACTGCTTCACAGGGGGGGTTGTTCACTACTTACTGCTGTGTGTGTGTGTGTGTGTGTGTGCACTTGAAATGCAGAGCACAGATTCTCAATATGGCGTCACATAACTCAGTTTCATTTACTTAATTAAACAGCCTTTCTTTCTTATCTGAAGAACTACATTTGAGCTGCTGAAAATTTGAACACTGTTATGTATTACAATATGTTTGCTGTTTTGGGTGGTAATATTATTATTAACTCTTTCCCCGCAATTGACAAGAGTTTTAAACAGCAAAATCCCCAGTGTTAATATAACACTCTGATTGTGGACTCATATAAACACTGAAGTAGTGTAAAAATTAACACTGAAGCAATGTTGAAGTTAATGAGATAATTAGGTGATTAACTGTTTTATGATTGACCATTATTGAAGACACCTGATAACAACAAGCAGAATCACCAAAGAAAAAAAATCACAATGTGTCACCATTATAGAGATCAGTGTTTGTTTGGTTTAGTTGTGATCTTGACCATTAAGTTGTTAACTTTAGATTTTGTGTTGCTGTAATAACTAAGTTATAACAGCCAGACAAACCAGATAAAAAGTGATCATGTGGTATTGATTATGTTTTGAACTAATTGTCATGTAGTTATCGGAGATGGGTTTTCTTTATCGATTACATAAAACAGGTGAAATAATTCGAGATCTGACATTTCTGGCATAATCAGCGATATGTTTTTAAAAGTTACCTCATCTTAAAAAAAATAAATGAGTTCTCTACTTTAGACACACATACATCAAGAATCAACGTGAGCATCACAACAATGGTAACCATCAAAAAAGCATGTTGTAGCCAATAAAAACTCATCCATGACTCCCATCATGCATTGCGGCATGAATAAATTATGAGCTGAATTGTTCTTTTATACTTACTATATCATTTTATTTTTGCTGTTTTTATGTGACACTTTAGTAGCTTGTTTTGTAATGTTCAGAGTTGATCTGTTTATCTGAATATGCTGTTTGTCACTGTTGTTGAGATTCATACGCTGATTCTTGATGTCGGTGTGAGCCTAAAATAAACACTTCTTTAAAAAAAATCAGAACAGCTTGCAAGAGACCCTTACATAAAATATCGAAAACACAGACTCTTTCACTGTGGAATCAAAGCTGTTCTAGTCAATAAAAGAAACATAACTCAGAGAGCAGACTCTAGATAAATTCAGGTCAAACAATTAAAACATAATCATCATCACCCAATGACTTTTGCTCTTGGCTTGTCTGTCTCTTATAACTCTGCTATACCAGCCAAACAAAATTGAAAATTTAAAAGAGTCTAGGGTCAAGGTCCCAACTAAAGCAAACACTGACCACTATAATGGTGACACAAATTGTTATTTTCTCGTTTGGTTATTCTGCTTGTTAACATCAAATGTCTTCAATAATGGTCAATCATGACTCAGTTAATCACCTAAATATCTCATTAACTTCAACACTGCTTCAGTGTTACTTTTAACACTGCTTCAGAGTTTATATGAGTCTACACTCAGAGTGTTAAATTAACACTGGGGATTTTGCTGTGTATATTATAAAAAATTAAAAGAAAGTACAGGTAGCCTCTGACTGTGGTTTAATATGTACAAGATAAACCTGACAGGGTGATACGTAGCATCTAAAACCACGAAGGAGGAGTGCTGGCACTGACCTGAAGCTCTGAGGAATCTGAGCAATCTCATCACACTCAGACCAGCAGCAGCAGAATGGAGACGCACATCTGGATTATCTTCATGTGGGGTGAGAGATTTCTCCATAAGATACAAATCATCCATTAGTAAATCATGTTTAACTTTCTTAGTTGATATTTGTGTTGGTCTGATTCATGATAAATTAATGTAAAACAATTTGTGTTCGTCTAGATGTTTTCTTACATTTACATTAAGTTGGAGCGGGGCTGAATGGCTTGTGTTCTGGAGCCAGAGCTCATTCTTGTGAGAATTGAACTGTTACGTAACGCTGCTGTGTGTGTGTTATCCTGACTGGGATCAGTGTCAAACAAACACTGTGTGTCCTGGTCTTTGTGCGAGTAATGCAGCACTTCTGTTATTAAACTGTTCACTGCAGCTGGAGAGATTCTAGCTGTCATATTCTCTTGTGAAATCTGTTTCAGTTTCGATATTGTTTGGCTCAGCAATCCAATCAGATGTCAGAAAACTACAAAAGACAGTCGAGACTGCAGAGAAGAGTATAGGCTAAGGTTTTAGTTTAGGGAACACTGAAAACCCATTCATTATTAAATCTTAATTAGTGAATTTGTGTTCTCTAAAGGTTTTCTGAGTAGCCCTTCAGGAACTGAACACACCCAGATAAAAAAGAGAACCAGAGCAGCCAAAAACAACAGTTTCTTTCCTCAAACCATTAACCTCACTAACAGCTACATGACCTCATTTTCTCCTCACTGTATGAATGAACACCATCTGCAAAACCAAACTCAGTGTTAATATTTAATAAAACACTACACTTCTTATTCCCTCAAAGGAAAGTCTCTTAAAAGATGCTGGGTTTAATATAACCCAGCGCTGGGTTAAAAAGGGACCAACCCAGCAGTTGGGTTGTTCTGACCCAGCGGTTGGGTTATTTTGAACAGAGGTGGGTAGTCCAGGGGCCAAAGAGTAAAAGTCCTGACATATTTTTGCTCCACTCAGGAACTCAGCAGCGGATTTAGCCTGGGGAAGGAACCAAATAATTCCTTCCAAGTCACAAACGAGCCTCAAGTTGGTTTCATACATTGTAACTAGGGTTGGGAATCGTTAGAAATTTTCTGGTTCCGATTCCGGTTCTGGTTCCACTTAACGGTTCCGGTTCTGATTCCGGTTCCATTAAAATCATTAAACAATTATTAAGAATTAGTGGTAAGGAAAAATGCACAATACTCAACTACTCAATGCTCAATATTTGTTTTATTACTTACTGTCAACTTAAATGAAAGGTTGGCAATGTCAAAATGCAACATTTATTACAGTGTACAGATCTTCATAAGCAGGGTGGGGTATTTTTAGAATATGTTCTGGTTCTGGTTCGGCTTCTGGTTTCATTTAAATGGACTATGTTTTTTACTATTTTATTTTCACTGAATGTAGCGTTGCTGGAAGGGAGTAAGTAATGTTGAGTAATGCTAGTCCATCAATCAGCATGTTTTTCAAAGTTGATATTTTTTACACTATCAATAACGTTTCGCTTTTCAAGCAGGAATAAGCTTGTTGGCCAAATAGTCCCTTGAGGGCTCAGTGCGACATTACTTTATAGCAACGTTGTGAGGGTGTGGTGGTAAAGTTCCATTTTTTGGAATCTCGACTAACTTCCCAGAAACACTGTGGGCACGTCCTCAAAAGACGTCGATAGTTAGCCCCATTGGGGACGTTGTAGCGACGTGGTCAGTTGGTCTTCAGATAACATTTAATATTATTGCACTACATGTATTATTATTATTAAGATACCATTTGAACAGCCTATTTTTTGGGAAATAAGTTATACAAAAAAAATCATCAAGCATGTTAAAAGATGGCATGAATTTTATATATATATATATACATATATATATATATTAGGGGTGTAACGATACGCGTATTCGTATTGAATCGTTCGGTACGAGGCTTTCGGTTCGGTACGTGGTACGCATTATGTATACTGAACGGTTCGTTGGACTAATTAATTATATTTGAAAAAAAAAGAGAAATATAATGATATGCGTTCAACAAGGTAGCCCAATAACCCAAACGACGTAACAGGCAACGCCCCTGACACCCCCGAAGAAGAAAAAAAACACCAACTTATATGTTTATGTTAGGCTACTCAGTCAGGCGCTCGCTCACTCAGCACACGCTGAAGGCTCGTTGCAAAATGGCCAATGCGTTTAACAGACCAGAAATAGAAGATCCTCCAATAACCAACAGGTCTGGTGTTTGGGTGCACTTTGGATTCCCTTTAAGCTATAATGGTGATGGCAAGAGAGTGGTGGATAAAAAACAATGGTATGTCGCATCTGCTACATGACAATAGGGTACACCAGCGGGAATACAAAAAAAAAAAAAAAACACCAGCGGGAATACTTGAAACATGTCAACTCATTTATGCGACATCACCTTAGTGTGTCAGTATCTGGGAAAAGACGAAAAAAAGGAGAAACATACACGCAACAAACTATCCCCGCAGCATTTAGACCGACATTTCCAACTGATTCAAACAGGGCAAAAGACATCACCGCGGCGATCGGTAGGCTTCATTTACGTTATAGCCGCGGATATGAGACCTTACTATTTACCATTCATTCTGTCATCACCATTATAGCTTACAGGGAATCCAAACTGCACCCAAACACCAGACCTGTTGGTTATTGGAGGATCTTCTATTTCTGGTCTGTTAAATGCATTAGACATTTTGCAACGAGCCTTCATCGAATACTGAGTGAGCGAGCGCCTTAGGGGCCGTTCACATATCGCGCCTAAAAACGCGTGGAAAACGCTAGACGCGTCTTTCTCCTCCTTTCCAAAGCGCTCGGGCAGAAGCGCTCATGAGGCGTCTGTCTTTGCTAAGCAACAATGACGTGCTCTCTCCACGAAGACGCGGAAATTTCAGCAAAGGATAAATGGATTTGCAGCTCTAAAAATCGCTTGCAGTAGCTCTGCTACTAAATTTATTTCAAAATTGCAATCCATATACAACTGTGATCAGCTGTTCCTTCATCTTGGCTGAGCTTTCAACGTTGTTATGGGAAAGTATTAAGCTGATTGGTTAATTCTTGTCACATGACCCGCGGTGCGCTTGCAGCATTCTGAAAAGTTGAGATGTTTTTACATTTTGCTGTATCTAAAACGTACCGAACCGAACCGTGACATCAGTGTATCGTATCGAACCGAACCGTGAATTTTGTGAACCGTTACACCCCTAATATATATATATATTTGCCATCAGTTTAAGAACAAAAAAATTATAATAATTTACTTAGCAAATGGGGATAATGTTTGTCAATGAAAGAGAGTACAGGACAAATGAACATTTAAACCTTAAACTAGCAGCACACGTCGCTTACTGAGTGAAGTGCGTGACGTGCGCGTGCCCGTCATTTTGTAACAGTCAACTTCCAGCAGATGGACACGGAGGAAAGGTAAGCACTATAAATCTACTTTTATTCATATATTTTAACTGATATAACGTTAAATGCCATCAAAGAGGAGTAGTGTTTTGTATTTTTGTAGGTTTTCTCATTCAATTTAATAAATAAATGCTGTTTCGTTAATTTGCTCAAAAGCAGTCTCAGAGGTAGTCTAAGGTAACGTTAACTGTTAAAAACTAATGTAACCTTAACGTTACCTGTTTTAAATTATTTGAAATTTTACACGATAAACTATACAGTATTTACTTTCTAATTATTAATTTTTTTAACCGGAGTAATGTTAATTAGTTTGTTTGAATGTCTGCTGCTCGCTCTTGATGATGCTCATGCTAACCATGCTATGAACTTGAATATAAACCGCTGTATAAAGTTTAACGTTAATTAGACCGAGGCTGCCGAAATCATGTTCAGTGTATGTGGGATTAATAAATTTCCCTTTTCTCCCTCAAGTGGCAGGCTTGTAAATTCTGTCATCTGTTCATTATTGGTGTTGATGGTGTTTTTCACATGCATGCTTTTTAATGCTAGTTTAATTCTCAAATTGATCTGATACTTTCATTTCACAAAAAGTAAACAAATTGTTCACTTTTTTAGGGCCTGGCTGCTACCAGTTGAGTCAATGATTCAGTGAGTTCCTTATAAGGAAATATATTTGTTACCACCTAGTAATTTAAATGTATTATTTATTGCTTTAAAATGAACACATATATTTATCATCAGGTGAAGAGACAGTTTGGGCAGCAGCAACAAGACAACTATTACAAGTAAAGATGGGTTTCAAGAACTGGTACTAATTTGTTTCCTGACTTGTTCGGTACTAAAAACATTTATATAAGCTACAGGATCAATAGTGCTGCTATCAGTATTCTTGTAACCAGTGTTGGGCAGTAGCGTCGCTACAAGCAGCGAAGCTACTAGTTTAACTACATTTCTCAGTAGCTTGGTCATAGCTTCGCTACTTTCTGAATCAAATAGCTTTTCAGTAGCGAAGCTCTTTTTTTTTACCAAGTAGTGCGATAGCTTCCACACAAGCTACATTTTCGCAAGCATTTCTGAAGCTCAAACTCAAATCGTGAAATACAACTGCTAAGATCGCTGATCCTGGATCAGTAGTGACGCGACGGCGCTACTTCATCTTGTTCGTGTTTACGGTGGACAGCAACCAACCATCTTTATGATGCATTACCGTCACCTTCTGCTCCGGATTGTACCACTCCTTGGCCAGTCACGCAAAAAATTATTTCATGAAATGATGGCATAGGATGAGGTCGGAGAACAGTTATTCCCGAGGAGTGAGTTGCCATGGCCGTACCTCGACAAGTACATGACACTGACCGAGATAACAGAGAGAAAATATGTTTTCAGATGCTGCTTGTAAAAATTATCAGGGTCCCCCTTATGAAAGGAAAATATATTTACCAATATATTTCTTAAAATATATTGTGATATATTGTAATATATTATTTTCCTTTTTATTTCTAATATTTTATATATTTGAATACATTTAATAATATATTGATGACACATATATTATATAATATATTGCAAAATATACAAATGATTGCCGCTTTCAATATATTGCAATATATTGGAAAAAATTAATATATATAAGAATATATGCCTAATATATTACATGATATTTTCCAATATACTGCAATATATTTTTGTTTCATAAGGGCCAGCCTGGCCATTTTTTTTTACTGTTTGGAGGTCTTGCATTTTGTTCTGCAAAGTCCTACAGTATATTAAGCATGCCCATGCAACAGGTGCATACACTTACTTGTGCGCACATTGTTAATTACATATATTTTGATTGTTTTTGTTGCCAAATTGATAAGGAACACAAAAAACTATTAAACTAAACAATTACACCTGCCTATCTGTTTGACTGACAGTTTTAAGCACTGAGATAGCATTGACTTGTAATAAAATGTGTTCAACATAAAAATGTAATTTTAAAAGTAGCTTAGATGTAGCAAGCTACTGTTGATGTAGCTTAGCTTGCTACATTTCCCAGGGAGGTAGCTTCAGTGTAGTGAAGCTTCATTTACTGTAGAGTAACTGGTAGCTTAGCTCACTACATTTTAGTAGCTTGCCCAACACTGCTTGTAACATTGATTCGTTACCCTTTAGACACAACCACATATCCTCCAAATCATCTCCGAGTGGATGGCAGCAAGGATCCGCCTCTCGTTTACTTTTAAATGGAGTGACGTCAAGCATGGGGAAATTAATTCTGGGTCCGTTGGTCGTGGCAGAAGTTGAAAACTTTTAAAGCGCCAATGCAGCCGTCCTCCAGTCAGAACGTCTTATGCAAATACCCTAGTGCAGACGAAAGCCAATCGAGTGCATGCAATACCAGAAAACTAATGCGATTGGCTGTCACTATGAGAAGAGACAGTAATTCTGTCTCTTCTCATATTGACAGCCATAGTCACTATGAGACTATGACTATGACTATGGCATAGTGACAAATTAGCATTTTTTTTTTTAATCAATGTAGAATTTCTATACTTCACTGTAGGGATGTCAATTTTCAATAATTTCCATGATCGATTGTCGTTTAAGTTAACAATCAATTAATCGATTAATCGTTAACCTTAATGCTGCAAAATGAGTCTATTGCAGCAACACCCAGTCACCGGTATGACAGGATGTGCAAAAGTGTGTGTAACAATACTACGTTCGTAATCATCGGGAAGAAGGAGGCGGGAACCGGCGCACAATCAAAACATTTTAATATTCAGAAATAAATAAAAAACAGCGCACCAGCCCCTCACAGACGACTGGTGCGCATGAATAAAAAGCAAACATAAAATAATGTCCCAGGCCTGGTCCTCTCTCGTCCTTCACTATAGTCGCTCCAGTTTTATATCCTTCCATCTCCTACGTGGGACTCGATACCGGCGGTGGGGCGCAGGTGCAGCTCATCTTCAATCACTACACCTGGCCTCACTCCTCGTTCCCACGCCTCTTGGCCCCGCCCCACTCGCCACAGTGTGTATGTGTGTGTGTGTATATATATATATATATATATTGAGCCTTTTCTTTTAACAGTTTTAAATCTCAGTTATTGTGCGCTCTTGAAGAGAGTTTCATTGTTTTGACTGTAGTAACTAGGGCTGGGACGATATGCTAATCTGCCAATTCAATACTATCCAGATACTTGTGTGCCGATTCAATATATATTTATAATTTTATATATATAATTGAGTATTGTGATTATAGTTATATAACTATTGCAATTGGTGACTTATCCAAATCGTCTATAAAATGATTTGTTTGTTTCTGTAGATTTGAGGGAAAGATTAAAAACAGCAGTGAGGGAAGGAAGTAATCACCAGAATGTAAGTTCTTCGAGAATGTGTGCATTGCTACATTTAAATTAAAACTCAACTTGTAATAAACAATGTACACAGCTGGTCAAACGTTTTAAATGTATTTTAAAAGTATAGTTTATTTCTATAATGCACAGCTATATTTTCTGCATTAATTACTCCAGTCTTCAGTCTTGAAAAATTTTGTCTACACTACAGTTACATTTATTTTTTTTGGGGAGGAAGCCTAATAGCAAGAATGCATAAATGTTGGGAGTCGTGGCCTAATGGTTAGAGAGTTGGACTCCCAATCGAAAGGTTGTGAGTTCTAGTCTCGGGCCGGCAGGAATTATGGGTGGGGGGAGTGCATGTACAATTCTCTCTCCACCTTCAATACCATGACTTAGGTGCCCTTGAGCAAGGCACTGAACCCCCAACTGCTCCCCGGGCGTCGCAGCATAAATGGCTGCCCACTGCTCCGGGTGTGTGTGTGTGTGTGTTCACTGCTCTGTGTGTGTGCACTTTGGATGGGTTAAATGCAGAGCACAAATTCTGAGTATGGGTCACCATACTTGGCTGAATGTCACTTCACTTTACTTTTTTTTTTTTTTTACTTAAAATTGAATACCAGTGGTAGAGAAGACTTTTTTTGATTTTACAAAAGATTACCTTTTTTTCAATGTTTTGAACTTTGTGTTTATAAAATAATGATGAAGAAAAAATTAGACTCTCCAGAAATGCTAAGTTTTCTCCCCCATCATTTCTAATATGGGGTGCATTTCCCTAAAACCAACTGTGGTCACAAGTTCCTTCGTTACCAATAGAGTTCAGTGGAACTAACGACCGTAGTAAGCTCGATGTACTAAAATGTGCACGATTACTTTTACATTTCATCGATTTGCTAAACTGTATGCACAATTTACTAATTCGTTCTCTTGATGTATAAATCGTGTACATGATTTAGCAAATCGAGGGAATGAAATAGAAAATCGTGCGCAGGATTTAGCCTATATTTTTTCCTTCATGCCGTGTTATTAAAGCACATCACCACTAGACATTTATACCAGGAGCCTCATATACGACGCTCACAGTTTTGCTTTGTGCAGTATCTCTGTGCAGTATCTGCTGAATTGTTTCATATCTATTTATCATGTTGTTGTTTTTTTGCACCAAATTATGTAGAGTTGTATCAATAAGTGTACTGATAATTATTTACCATTTTCAGTGATAACGTCATTAACTATCCCCATCCTTAATAAGACAAACATTTTCTATTGTTTATATTGTGTATTCTGTGAATTGATGTGTTCAGTTTTCTGTGCTCATGACTTAGAAACACTTTGCATGGTTAAAGAACAGGTGCAATGTTCAAAATGTTTTGACTCAGTATTTGTAGAAAGTAGTGCTGAATAAATGTTGATTTGCAGTGTGTTTTTGTCTATTTTATATTAGAATGTAATGTTTTTGTATTGGTTTGCATTTCATGTATGTAATTGATGTATTTACTATAAATCCCCTATAATTAGATTACAATTAGATTTCATAAGGTTTATTTTTGCACCAGAGATGTATCGAGTTTATTAGTTCTTTATGTATTTCAAGGTAATGGTGAGGTGAGAATACGTTGCTGCGACCAATATGATCCGGTAATGTCACGTCCTCATAATGTGCCATTTTGGTCGTTAGGACATACTCATCACGTCCCAGCGACGTTCCTCTATAACGTCGCCACGACGGATATGGGAATCACAAAGTTACGTCCCTGGAATGTTATTTGGGACGTCGCTGCGACGAATATGGTCTGGTTCAGTTACGTAGTCACGACGTAACTGTGTTAGCTGGGTTTCCCTTAATTAATGAAATATAAACTGTTAAACTTATAAACATGTATACACACTCTCCATAAATAAAGTCCCTATTGTACAAATAATAATGCAGTCAGGAGATGGTGTGATGCAATGAGTGGTTTCCACATTTTTTAACATTTTAAAATGCATTAAAATAAATATTTTCTATCACTTTGTTTACCAGTCTTTAAATGACCTGCACACTAAATAATCTAACCCTCATACTTGCATAACAATAGCAGTCTATTTATTTAGTGGTCCAAGTTGAAGCCAGTATGTATATTAATGACAATGTGGGACAAATATAATGTCATTTAGTGGCGGCAGGTGTAGCGCGCTGCTGTTAGATGTACAGTCAGACAAAACGATGTGCAGTTATCAAAGGCACGAGTGCACATACAGTCGTGGTAAAAAAGACGCGACACCGCAACCAGTTTGTGGATGTGCGTCATTATAATCAATGTGCTCAGTAATTAAAGAGGCAGGGAGGCGTATCTGTTATTCGGTTTGTGACATCTTTTTAGTTTACGGGGAACCGGAACACCGGCGCAAGGCTGCTTACAGCGCTTGGTCACGTGTTGCACCAGAACCGTTTTCGGAACCGAAACTTAGAAATTGCTCACGGTTCCGGTTCTTTTCAAAGAACAAAACCGGTTCTCGGTTCCCATCCCTAATCGTAACAGAGTTAAGTTAAACTTATATATACCAATCAGTGGTACTATTTAGAGATCAGTGATGCGCACACACTTTAATCCCTTTTTTTTACTCCGTCCATGTAATAGATGCACATCCTTATATTATATATATAGCCCTCTTATATTCTTTGGCCCTCGGACTACCCTCCTCTGGTCAAAATAACCCAACCGCTGGGGCAGAACAACCCAATTGCTGGGTTATATTTAACCCAGCATTTTTTAGAGTGACATCTCTCATATTTCTCATGAGGTTACTTATCAAATAGAGATTTTAGTTTGAGTCTCCTGCTTCTCACACTTGTCCCCTGAGACAAAACTCTAACACTCTCCCAATGATCTCCTTTAAATCTTTAGAAGACATTTCATTTTCATCATCATCTTCATCATCATCATCACACAGTGCTCAGACTTTTCTCCTACACTTGTCACATTTGACTCCTCTTTATTTTCAGAGGTGATCTCAACAACTTTACAAAGTGTACACCAAGTCAAGTGCTTGACATCTAATAAATGATGTAAAAACAACCCATAAAATCAGAGTTTAAGGCTGTATCAAGATGTGAAATTATGCAGAAATAAAGTTATGTTACTCACTTATGTTACTGTCAATTGTTGACACACAGTAAGAGAATAGAGCTGTACAGGTTACAATGCACAACATCTGTTGTTAGAAACAGTAATGTACCCAATGACTTTATCAAAACTGACTCACAGAATTCTTAAAATCACAATAAATGTCTTATGAATTAATCTTTCACTAATTGGATTATTAACACATCATATGATCAAAATGTTTGAGCTTGTATTGAGACATTTGGCTTGGTGCACACTTTGTAAAATGGTTGACACAGTCTTCTGTTTTTCTGTCACTGTCTTCGGTGAGTGTTGTGTTTCTTTGGTGCCATGTGCTTTGTCCTGTCTCTTTTCTTACCCCGCCTATCTTGTTACCTCGTTATTGTTTCAGTTGCTACACCCGTGTTTCTCCCTTGCTCCCGGACTCGTTTACCTTAACTCCGCACACCTGTCTCTCAATCACACACACAGCTGTTGCTCATTGTCATGGACTATATATTCTCGTCTCACACACCACTCTGTCTGGCTGTATTATTCGTTGTTTGTCTATGCTGTGGTTGCTGGTTTTCGTCTTCATGTCGGCTGCATCCACTCTTGTTCCTGGTGTTTTGTTTGTTGCCGTGTTGGCCTTTTTGTTCCGGTTTATAATTAATAAATAATTTCCCTGCATTTGGACCAGACCCTGTTTCTTCCTCTGCGCGTCCTACCGTGCCGTGACAGAATACAGCCAGCAACATGGGTCCAGCCGGGAGGTTTCTTGATGTCTGCCAGGAAGATCGGACCATGGAGGATTACGCCAGATACTTCCTGGGGCAGGCTCGGTTGTCGGCTATGGAGAGGACCTGCCTAATGGTCTTCTTCTGGGGAGGACTAGTCGACCCCTTCAAATCCATCATGCCATACTGGCAACCCAATGAGATGCTGGAGGATTACATCAACCTGGCTCTTCAGTTGAGTGTCTCAGCAGTCAGGGTGGTGGTGCCTACCGAGGAGGTTCCCTACAAGACGGCGGGGCTCGCTTCAGGCCTTCATGAAGTCCCCTGAGGTGGTGGCGTCCGCTCGCGAGTCCCCTGAAGCGGCGGCGGCGAACGATGTCAATTCCCCCGAAGCCACGGCGGCATCATCTTTCAGTTCCCCTGGAGTGAGCAGTTCTACCTCTTTCTCCGGGCGCTCTTCCATTACATGGGCCTGGCCCTCCATCCCTCCCCTTGATTCACCTCCGTTCCACCTCCTTCCGTGATTTCTAACTTTGGAGTGTCTGGAATCCATTCCTTAAGCGAGGGGTTCTGTCACAGTCTTCTGTCTTTCTGTCACTGTCTTCTGTAAGTGTTGTTAAATATTGACATCGAGGCTCAACTGCTCCTCAGACAGCTTGAGTTTGAGTCTGACTGAAGGTACTTTCCGGCGAGTCAATAAAGAGATCTCCCATGTTCCTCACACCACATTCTCAAGACCAGAAAGAATAATTTAGAAGAAGTCTCACAAGCGTCTCCTGATGTCTCAACAGTCTCTCTCTTGTTTCTCCAGCGTCTCTTTCAGAGGCCTTCAACATCGACACTGAGCATCCACTGAGATTTAACGGCACGCCGGAAGATTTCTTTGGTTACAGCGTTTATCAGACTGAGTTTGGAAACATGAAGCAGTGAGTCAGACACACGTTGGTTGCTAGGGTGTTCTATGTGGTTGCTAGGTGTTTCCTGATGGTCTTGAATGTCTGATTGGTTGTGTTTCTCAGGATCATTGTTGGAGCTCCTTTGGAAGGAAACTCAACAGGGGAGATGTACAGCTGCACAGCAGATCTGCAGTCCTGCAAACGGCTGCAGCGTCCAGGTATCAGCATCACAGCCATCTCTCAGTGACTGCTCTGGACTTTCACTGCTTTACAGGTGCTGGTCATATAAGTAGAATAGCATCAAAAAGTTGATTTAACTAATTCCATTCAAAAACTGAAACTTATATATTATATTCCTTCATTACACACAGTGGTCTCAAACTCAATTCCTGGAGGGCCACAGCTCTGTAGAGTTTAGCTCCAAATCACACCTGCTTGGAAGTTTCTAGTAATCCTGAAGACCTTGATTAGCTGGATCAGGTGTGTTTGATTAGGGTTGGAGCAAAACTGTGCAGAGCTGTGGCCATCCAGGAATTGAGTTTGAGACCAATGACACAGACTAATATATTTCAAATGTTTATTTCTTTTAATTTTGATGATTATAACTGACAACTAAGAAAAACCCCAAATTCAGTATCTCCGAAAATTAGAGTATAACTTAAGACCAATAGAAAGAAAGGATTTTTAGAAATCTTGGCCAACTGAAAAGTAT
Source organism: Carassius auratus (assembly GCF_003368295.1). Lineage (NCBI taxonomy): Eukaryota > Metazoa > Chordata > Actinopteri > Cypriniformes > Cyprinidae > Carassius > Carassius auratus. The sequence continues at coordinate 1,946,262 of NC_039270.1, forward strand.
GAGCATGAACAGCACTCAATACTTAGTTGTGGCTCCTTTTGCCTGAATTACTGCAGCAATGCGGCGTGGCATGGAGTCGATCAGTCTGTGGCACTGCTCAGGTGTTATGAGAGCCCAGGTTGCTCTGATAGCGGCCTTCAGCTCTTCTGCATTCTTGGGTCTGGTATATCACATCTTCCTCTTCACAATACCACATAGACAAAGATTTGCGACAGCTGAAACCAATGTCTTGCACACAGAACTAGACTGAGAGACCATTTAAAGGCTTTGCAGGTGTTTTGAGTTAATTAGCTGATGAGTGTGGCGTCAATATTGCACCTTTTCACAATATTCTAATTTTTGAGATGCTGAATTTGGGAATTTTCTTAGTTGTCAGTTATAATTATCAAAATGTAAAGAAATAAACATTTGAAATATATCATTCTGTGTGTAATGACTGAATATTATATACAAGTTTTACTTTTTGAATAGAATTAGAGAAATAAATCTACTTTTTGATGATATTCTAATTATATGACCAGCACCTGTATACTGACCCCCCCCCCCCTCTCTCTCTCTCTCTCTCTCTCTCTCCCTCTCCCTCTCTCTCCCCTCTCTCATTTCCGGTGTGACTGGTTGAGCGAGGGTGTGGGCGCGTGGTGCAGAGCAGGTGGTGTGAGTGAAAATCTTTTTTATCTCTCTTTTTTTCTGCTTATTTCTTATTTGTGTTGTCTGTTTTGTTATTTGTTATAGTTATTTGGTGGGTCGTGTGCTGTCCGTTAGTCGGAGGCATGGCGGCCCAACAAACACAGGTGTTGAGTTCACTCACGAGACGCCACGGAATTAAGGTGGCGACAGCTGTGAGCACTGAGGCATGTTGTTTGGCCATTGGAGAGTTAGTTGGACATTCTAGCGTTTTGTCCGCGTCTCGAATGAACAATGCGACAGTAGTTTTCCTAGATAGTGTAGACAAGGCAAATGAGTTGGTTGAGCAGGGAACTGTCATTGATGGGGAATTTATTTCAGTTCTACCACTTTCTATGCCAGCGAAAAAGGTAATCATATCTAATGTACCACCTTTTGTCAGTGATGTGATTCTAACGGAAGCACTGTCGCGTTATGGCAAACTGGTGTCACCGATAAAAAAAATCCCAATCAGTAGCGAGTCGCCGTTATTGAAACATATCGTTTCATTTAGGCGCTTCGTATACATGATAATTCCGGATGACGCCGATCTAGATTTAACTTTGAACTTTCGAATTGAGGATTTTAGTTATTCGATTTTCGTCACGACTGGTCAAGCCAAATGCTTTGGATGCGGATTTAAAGGTCATTTAATTCGTAATTGCCCGAACAAAAATGTTGAGGGAGAAAAAATGAATGAAGTTGTACAGGGTAAAGAAAATGTTGGAAAATAATTAAATGTGGAAGGTTCGGTAGAGGTGGAGAAGGTGGTAGATCGTTCAGTAGAAATTGAGGCTTGAATAGCTTCATCTCAGATTAAGCAAGCGGATCCAATTCCTAAGAGTTTACCCACAAGTAGTGTTTTAAGTGTTTCTGATAGGGTGGTTTATCCTTCAGAAAGCAAAAAAGGTGCAAATGGTGAAGGTTTTCAAATAAGTGTAATGGCTGAAGAAGCACAGTTGACACCAGAACAAGAGCAGTTTTCCTTCAAGACACCACAAAAAAGAAAGATGAAAAATAAAGTTCTAGATGTAAAAATCAGTAAGACAACTGAACTATGAGATGAAGATACTCAAGATACGGAAAGTGACAGTGATTCGTCTGAATGCAGTGAGGTTTTTTCTCAAGGTGAATTTAATGTACGGAGTTATGATCTTGAGGACATAAAATTATTTCTCAGGTCAACAAAAAATAAAAGAGGTGTAAAAGTACAAGAATATTTTCCTGATTTAAACCAATTTGTGGACCGGACAAAGAGTTGGATGGCTAGTGATTCTTTTACTAATAAAGAAGCGTATAGATTGAAGAAAATAGTGAGAAACATAAATATCGCACATAATAATGATGTATAAGTGTAAGAAAAGGAATAATTTTTCCTGTTGGTATGTTGTGTTGTTTTTTTTTCTCTATCTTTGCCTTCATTATGAATGAAATTCATATTGCATCTATGAATGTTAATGGGGCAAATAATGTGAAAAAAAAAGAGTACACATTTTTGAGGAAATTGATCAGAAAAATATAGACATAACTTTTTTACAGGAAACTCATAGTAGTGTGGAGAATGAGGTTGACTGGATGAAGGAATTTAGTGGGTTATCCGTTCTGAGTCATAATTCAAATATAAGTGGTGGGGTGGCTGTTTTATTCAATAAAAAGTTTAAACCAACTTCGTATGATGTAGTGGAAGTTAAAAGTTAGAGCTTCTTAAGAAAATTGTGTTTGTTTTTATTTGAGTTTATATTCCTACGGCACCTATCTTTTTATAGCTTTTTTTGGATACTCTTTGTGCAACACTGAAAGATTGCGGTTCTGAAGATTTTCTCTTTTTGGGTGGTGATTTTAATTGTACCGAGTTGGATATGGACAGAAATCATGTTGAACCACATATGGCCTCACGTAAGAGGTTAATTCATGTGATTGAGAAATATGATTTATGTGACATTTGGAGAATGAAAAATGGTAATGAAAAACAATACACATGGGCCCACATGCGTGATAATTATATATCACTGGCAAGATTAGATAGATTTTATGTATTTAAACATCATTTGAATTTATTTAACAAATGCTTTATCACACCTTTGTCTTTTACTGATCATAGTATGGTAAGTTGTAAATTTATTTTAAATTCAGTAAAATCTAAAAGTGCTTATTGGCATTTTAACACAAGTCTATTAAATGATAAATTATTTATTGAATCTTTTACATTTTTTTGGAAAACTTTTAAAGAAACTAAAATGTATTTTAAATCCTTACAGCAATGGTGGGATTATGGAAAGGTACAGATAAAGCAATTCACACAACAATATACTCATAATGTTACAAAAGAATTTAATCGTTCTGTAGAGTTTCGGGAAAAACAATTAAAAGATTTACAAAAGTTGTATCAGTCCTCCGGTGATAGTAATATTTTGGAAACTTGTTTTCGAAAAAAAGCTGAACTTAAAGAGCTATTAGAGTTTAAGGCACAAGGTGCTTTAATTCGTGCCAATTTTTTAAACATTGATCAGATGGATGTACCTTCCAAGTATTTCTTTGGTCATGAGAAGAAAAATGGGCAGAAACGTTTAATTCATGCCCTACGTTCTGAGGATGGCAATTTGTTATATAATCCCAGACAGATTTGTGATGTGGCAACAAGTTTTTATCAATCCCTGTACAAAAGTGAACTTAAGCCGGAAAATAAAGGAAAATCTCCTTTTCTAGAGGATTTACCAAAGATCTCAGAGGAGTCCAGTGAAGAACTGGAATGTAGCCTAACCCTGGGAGAGCGGTACAAGTCACTTCATGAGATGGAGTCTGGGAAAGCTCCGGGTATAGATGGGCTTCCAGTGGACTTTCTGAAGGTTTTCTGGTCGGATTTAGGAGCTGACCTGCTAGAGATATTCAACGACAGTTTGCTGAAGGGTGGGCTGCCGTTGAGTTGCCGAAGGGCAGTAGTTACTCTCCTTCCGAAAAAGGGGGATCTTTCGGAGATCAAGAACTGGAGGCCGGTATCGCTTCTGTGCAGTGATTATAAATTGCTTTCTAAAACTTTGGCTAAGAGAATGACTAAGGTAATGTCACAGGTGATCCATTCTGATCAATCGTACTGTATACCGGGTAGGTCAATATTTGACAATATTTCTCTAATTAGAGATGTTATACAGGTTTCCAAATTATTTAATATCAATTGTGGTCTGCTATCTCTTCACCAAGAGAAAGCTTTTGATCGGGTTGAGCGTGATGTTTTTATGGAATATTTTAGAAGCTTTTGGTTTTAATGAAAATTTTCTAAACATGATTAAAATTCTTTATAGTGACATAGAGAGTATAATTAAGATTAATGGTGGCTTATGTGCTCCGTTCAAGGTCAAAAGAGGTATAAGACAAGGATGTTTGTTATCTGGAATGTTGTATTCTCTTGTCACTGAACCCTTTCTACAGAAAATCAGGAAGAAGTTAGAGGGTTTCAAGATACCTTTATGTGATTTTAATTTTTGTTTATCAGCCTATGCTGATGATCTAATAATAGTAATTAACAAACAAAGTGATATAAATGTTTTATCTAGACTGATAGAGGATTTTGGAAAATGGTCATCCGCAAAAGTCAATTGGAAAAAAAGTGAAGCGTTTTTATTAGGAGATTGGAAGGAAGGGAAACCAAGTCTTCCTGAAGGTTTGTGCTGGAATAGGTGGGGTTTGAAATATCTAGGGGTGTTTTTGGGAGACAATAACTTGTTACAAAAGAATTGGGATGGTGTATTACAAAAAGTTAAAGGACGTTTAGATAAATGGAAGTGGCTTCTACCCAACATGTCCTATAGGGGTAGAACGCATATAGTAAATAATTTGGTTGCCTCTCTTTTATGGCACAGATTGGTTGGTATTGATCCTCCTGTGAAGCTAATAGCTGAAATTCAAGCGGCTTTTGTTGATTTTTTTTGGGGACAAACTTCACTGGATTCCACAGAGTATTTTATTTCTACCTAAGGAAGAAGGAGGCCAGGGTTTGATTCACTTACAGAGCAGGATTACAGCTTTCCGACTGCATTTTGTACAAAGACTTCTTGATGGACCGATGAATGTGAGCTGGAGGGCAATCAGTTGTGCCCTACTTTAAGACTGTTGGAAACTTCGGAATGGACAAATCTCTTTTCCTAATGGACTCCCAGTGTTTGGATCTCTCGAAAATGCCGTCTTTTTATCAACATCTTTTTAAGATTTGGAGTCTTTTTCAAATTCAAAGGACTGAGAATTTTCACTCAATTTTTTGGTTGCTGAATGAAACCTTGATATTTAATGCAAGATTAGACGTTTCTGCACCTAATTTCCTAGCAGGATTTAGTAGGAGTTTACAAGACTCAGGAATTTATGTTTTAAAACATTTACTGTGCTTAACTGGGCCTGTTTTTCAGAATGTAGAAACTTTTACTGAAAAGCTTGGAATTCGATCTGTTCGTTCAGTTTCTCGTTATCTGAATAAATTGAAAGAAGTGTTTACGGATGAAGAAAAATTGATGTTGGAGGAATTCTCTTTAGGAAATAATATCCCTGACAATGAAGATATGTTTCCTTGTTTGTTAATTCAACCAAAAATTGAAGAGTGTTCGGGATGTTTTATTCAACAAAGAAAGTTTTCATCTGTTGATTTTTTTTCATGTGTTGGAAAAGAGCTGTATAAAATGTGTGTGCTTGTTCTTAACAAAAAAAAGTTGACTAATAGAGTTGATACGCCATGGCGTGCTGTTTTAAAGTTGGGTGATGAGATAAGACCTGAATGGAGAGTTTTGTACAAGCCACCATTATCTAAAAGAACAGGAGATTTGCAGTGGAGAATCTTGCATGGAGCTGTTGCAGTGAATTCTTTTATTTCAGTTTTAGATCCAAAGAATAACTCTGGTTGTCCTTTTTGTTTAAAAAAAGAGACTGTGTTTCATGCTTTCATGTAATGTATCAGACTTGGACCTTTGTTTGAGATGGTAGAAAGATTGTGTAATAAGTTTAAAGAGTGTTTTTATCCTGAGACTTTTATTTTTGGTTTTAAATATGATCAAAAAAAGCGGGTTGTTTTTCAATTGTTGAATTTTATTTTGGGACAAGCAAAGTTGGCAATATACATGAGTAGGAAAAACAAAATAGAGAAAAAAAGCAATGATGATGTTGTTTTTGTTTTTAAATCGTTACTTAAAGTAAGAATTTTGATTGATTTCAGATTTTACAAAGCTATGTGTGATCTTTGTACTTTTAAAATGAAATGGTGTAGTCGGGAAAGGTCTGTGTAAAATTGATGATGATGATGAGTTATGTTTTTGTTTTTAAATGAATGGTCTTTTTTTTCCCCTCTCCAACAAATTATGATGTGAAATTATAGAATAATGTGTGATTTGGCTAATGGTAAATAAAGTGTTGTTTAAAAATCAAAAATCTCTCTCTCTCTCTCTCTCTCTGGGGTTTGACAGGTTCAGAGAGCGTCCGCTTCTTCGGCATGTCTGCTGCTGTGTCTTCTGCTGCTCTCACTGTAAGTTCAGAGTCTCTGACAGTCAGACCTCCTTCATGAAATGCTAATGATGTGTGTCTCTTTCTCAGAGCTGCAGTCCGTATGTTCCTCATGAGTGTGATGGAAACTCGTATCTGAACGGTGTTTGCTATCAGTTCAACAGCAGCTTACAGATCGTCTCTAACTTCAACGCCGCTTACCAAGGTCTGAAGAGTCTCACACAATCCAAGGCTTCATTCAGTTTAACCATCTCAGACTCTAACACTGTAAACCCTGTGTTGCTTTAATTAATTTATATCTATTAGACCTATTAGTTGATAACTGAATTAAAGATTAAATACATGATATTATGTTATACTTGTTATATTAGAAGTAACAGCAGAGTTTGTGTATGTTGTGGTGTTTCTGCAGAATGCACCAATAGAGAAGTCAATCTGGTGTTTCTCTTTGATGGATCCAGCAGTTTCAAAACCCACGAGTTTGAAATTAACAAAAATTGTATTCAAGAAGTTATGAGAAAACTTTCTAACTCATCCATAAAGGTAAAATAATACATCAGCTAATAATGTGAAATACCACCAAAAATCTGATCACTAACCAGCAGAATCAGCATGTGAATGTCCATATTATAAACATGTGTAATGAGGTGTGAACATTACGTCTAATGATGATAATGTTGTTGTTGTTTGTTGTCAGTTTGCTGCTGCTCAGTTTTCAACAGATGTACGAACTGTGTTTGACTTCAACGATTATCAGTTCGGCTCTGCTGAAGAAAAACTCATGAAAGAGAAACACATGAAATCTCTCACAAACACACATAAAGGAATCAACTACATTCTGTGAGTGAAATCTTCATATGATTATGAGCATTCACTGAATTACACTTGAAGAGTTTTTAATTGTTGCCATCAAAAAAAAAAAATATATATATATATTTCTCTGTCAAATACTGTTGCTGAAGTTGTACTTTTGCCATTCTTTAAATTAAAAGTAAAAAAAATTATAATTTTCATGCAGACACATTGACCCTGAGGCTGAAATCTGTTCATATGTTATGATTTATGATTTATTATGTCATCAGAAAGAATCTGCTGAATAGCGTGTCGTCTGGAGCCGATCCCTACGCTCAGAAAGTTCTGGTGATCATCACAGATGGAGATCCCAGTGATAACAATGATGATTATGATTATATCCTCAAGAGATGTGATGAGCAGAATATCCTCCGTTACGTCATCGGGGTGCGTTTCTCTAAAGCTCGAGCATGTCATTTATTCTGTATGCTCAGATAGTTTGGTGATTTTGTGTCTCTAGTCACAGAAATGACAGACCTCACACTGTTTTTCAGGTGGGAAATTTTGATTTAACTTATCTCTCTCAGATGGCGTCAGAACCAAAACAGAGCAACACCTTATTCATTCAAAACTACACTCGACTTGAAGGACTTCTTGACAACCTGCAAGAAAAGATCCACAATATTAAAGGTAAGATGTACATGTACAGAAAATGGACCGTAAATAACATTTTTAAATTGAAGCAGCTAATGAAGAGTCCACAGATGATTGTAAGATTTGTTCTTTTGTGTTTTGGGGTTGTTAGAAGCTCACAGAAGAAGCAGACAGAGAGATTTATCACAGAGTGGATTCAGTGTCGTCTACCAGGAGGTGAGAGATATGAATGATATAAAGTACATTTTAACTATTTATTTTTTTGTTGATTTAAGGACTCCAGAGCTATAGTTTGTGAGGGAAACTGCAGGGGGTTTGTGAGTTGATTAAAAGCTAATGATAATATCAAGATAAATTAATTTGTTTTTTTATTTTTAAAGAAAACATTAAAAAACAAATGAAATTTATTTGTGAACATTAACCATTATTCAGAGAACTGTGAACATGAATTTGCTGTTTGCAGTCATGAAACGCCAGTTTCAGCAGCAGTTCTCTCCACAGTTTTGAAAATGCTCAGAAAGTGGTTTTTGTTGAGTTAAAACTGTGAACCGTGAGCCAGTTGAAAATCAGTACAAATACGTGAGGATTCAAATCATTTGAGATATTATAAGATGATATAAAAGAGGCACTTATGGTTGCTCAGAAGAACATTGATGTTAGTCAGCTCAGCAACATCTGACCGAGTTGTACATTCAAAAGACGAAAGGTGATAACATTGTTGAACAACAGAAATTGGTCACCCAACTCAAAGGTGAACGTGGGAAGAGAAAACTGGCAGAAAAAAACTGTACGCTGAACCCACTGTGTCACATTTACCGCATACATAGCACCAAAACAGATCAGGATAAAACTGTTCACCGCAACTTGCTGTTGCAAGCAAATTTCCTTCCACTTGAGTTTGAAGAACCTGAATCATCTGAGGATAGTGGTGGATGGCAGTAAAAGTGTGTCAATGGATGTTGTTGGTCCTGCATCTTATTTGTGTTCTTTGTCTGAGCATGTCGTCAGTTGGGTGGAAAAAACGCAGTTACCCTCAGCAGAGGTTGTCCTGCAGATCTGAAAGTGTTGAATCATTGAACAGAGTCCCTGAGTCAACCGGACAGGAACAATTTGGTTCAAGGAATGATTGTACCAAGGAGAAAAGCAGTGTAAGCAGTCCAGATGAAGGACGGAGTTGTGATTCTCGCAGTTCTGTTTCTGAGGCAGTTTGCCATAGTGACCATTGTGTTTCACCTGTTGAAGCTGTTGAACCACCTCCTGGTTCAGGAGATATGAGAGTTTGGACCAGAGTAGGTAGGACTGTGAAACCAGTCAACAGATTGATGGAGAACATGACTCAATATATCAAAACTCCTGAAACCAGTTGATGGGGTTGTGAGATACTTATTGAGATGAGAATGTATTGTATTACAACATTTGTTTTTGTCATTTTGAAATCTAGAAAACAGCACACATGAGTCAACGTATTACAGTTTGTTGTTGTTCCAGATCTGAGATGAATGGTGTTTAAGGCACCTTTTGCAGGTGACTGTAATAGGCCTGATCAGCCTGCTGCACTCACCTCCCCTGAGAGTGGGAAACATTTTTTGTTGCACAATGTTCTGGAAAAAAGTTATACTATCCCTGAAATAAATGAAAATGTGTCTAGTTCAGGGGGGAGAATGTAACTGGTATGTATAATTAACTGACAATTTAAATTGCTTTCTTTACTTTCTTATATAGTATTCTTTATATATATATATATATATATATATATTAATAATAAAGAGTAAGTGAATGCCACAAAATTTAAAGGTCCCATGACATGAAAATTTCCCTTAATTTGTTTTTAAACATTAATATGAGTTTCCCTAGCTGTCGATGATCCCCGAGTGTCATGACATTTTGATAGATGTAAACCAAGCACAGGCGTTTCAAACAGACATACGATACTGATTCGACAGCACTGGCACAAACAGTGAGTAACAGTGTTCATTAATGCCTGATCTGTGATCAGTGATTTCTGATGTGTAGCTAATCATTCAAGTTCACACAGACTTTCTTTCTAAATCGTTTAATGCTGTTTATGCATCAGCGAATCAAGCAAGTGACTAAACGATCAACTTAATGTTGTTTCTCTTATTAGCATGAAACAAATCTGCTATTTAAATTGTGATTTAACTACAGAGAGCAATTAAAAGAAGCTCCCTTTATATTGTTCAGAGCTGTCAAACACACATCGCGAGTATATCTGCACACTTGCCCAAACTGCCGTTATAATCAATGATGCTGTTATGCTGCACAGCGAAGCTCTTACTGTATTCATGTCGATATTGTGTTTGCTGTTAGTTGTGGTGAAAGCATTTTGTGAGAGAAAACATGTTGCAATGACAAGATCACCGCATTCACTCGATAAACAGACTCTGTCTATTCAATGCTCATCACTGCAGCCTTTCATGGATGGGAAAAGATAAAAAAATTATTCTATAATCAACACTTCAAAAAAAACTAGCAAATGTATTTGAGTGGAGTTCACAGTCTCACAGCAGACACTCCCCTTAAAACAAAGCATTCAAGTCAGAGGGCTAAAATCAGGATATAAAAATGCCTTTTATTTCTAAATTTTAAATGTAAAAATCATACTAACAATATAGTAGGTGGCCTTCCAAAATGCCAGTTCTACCGCCGCTGTGGCGTCTGTAAAGTGCATTTGCAGCTTTTGACCGCTGAGTGGTGCTTTAACCACAAGTTATCAAACAAGCGCATCAAATCACATTTTCGCAAATAGAAGTCTGTTTTGCCTCATTTATGTGTTACATTTGACGGCTGCAGTTGGGGAAAATGAAAGAAATACACTATAGTTAAAATATTTAATATATTTAATATTCACAAATGAAAGTTTGGTACTTATGAAGTTATGAGCATTTATTAGAACAAATTCAAGCAGGATAAATGTCAAGCATGTTCCTGAGCCTGAGATTATATTTTCTCTAAGCTACATAGTATTAAACCATATTTTAGATTTGACACATTTAAAATGTATGCAGTATTATTTATATTATATTAATTATGTGTTATATTATTCAAAATTAATTGTGGTTTACATTGCATCGGAGCATTAAAAGTGGTATTTTAGTGAGCTAGGCTACATGGATTAATATGTGAAACGTCAATATTTTCATATATTAGGCCTATATTTTAATTTATATCTTAAAATTCCTTAACTAATAACAAAAATGCATGTTGTTTTATTAATCAGTAGGGGTGTAACAGTGCGCAAAAATCATGGTTCGGTACGTACCTCGGTTTTAAAGTCACGGTTCGGTTAATTTTCGGTACAGTAAGGGAAAGAAATGCAAACATTAAACTTAATTTGTTTACAAAAATACATTTAAAAATACTTTTTCATAAAATATATAAATATATATATATATATATATATATATATAATAAAAAAAGAATAAGAAATAAAATACTGCTGCAAAGTTCTCCACTAAATAAAATACTCTCAGTCTCAAACCAATATCATATAATAAAATATAATGAAAAAAATAAATAAATAACTATGATTACAGTGCAGCATTACCAATCCCAGCTTGTAGGCCTGCTCATATTTAAAAAAATATATATCACTTTTCAAAAGTGTAAAATGCGGCATCAACAGTTTCAGTTTTTAGACTTGCTCAGATTTCGTTATTGCGTTGGACCGATCAGAGTGCATTCATCTGACAATTATACTGTACCCTCTGAGTACGGGACAACAAAAGGTCCTTTATCCACAAAACCAGGGTACCCGTTGACACCAATGGATATTAACTGTTCTAACAATATATCAATCCTCATTGTGTTAAATGCTGATGTAAAATCTAAAAATAGAATTCATGCATATGCTTTTAAATTTCCGAATGATAGGTTTCAAAATTCATCATAGTTAACACAGCATCATGAGTGCCCCTATTTCGTCTATATGCAAACTGCAAAGGATCAATACTTGAACCAACAGATGACATTAGATATTTAACAAGAATCCTTTACATAGTTTTACATAACACAGATGTTAAGGCTATAGGGCGAAGATCATTCACAGTATAAACTAAATGTATTTTAGGCACTGGAATTATCATACTTTCTTTCCATAAGGGAGGTACAATTCCAGCTTGCAACAAAGCCTGGAATAGCCTTGTCAAAACACATCAATTGGTGACAACAGTTTTTTTTAACCCTTTACCACTAATACCATCAGCCCCCCTAGCTTTACTAGGCTTCATCTTAGAAATGGAAGCAACCACATCCAACTCCGTCAAATTAATAGGGGCACAATATGGGATGGTCTGACAAATACTATTGCAATTAAGACTGCTAGCCTCAGTATCGAATCTGTTAAAAAATGTATATCATTTATAGGCATAGTAATTGGTAGATTGCTATGCCTTTTAACATTCCTACCCATCATAATATTCAGACCATCCCACACTTGCCGAACATGGCCTGTAATAACATTTTCCTCAATCTTAATCCTATGATGTAATTTAGCTTCCCTAAATGTACCCTTTACAACTCTTTTTCACTCTCTAAAAGTAATAAAATCATCACTACAAAATGTTGTCATAGGGCTGCCTGAGCAATCTTCTGAGAATTTCTGTTTCAAAGGATGTGTGGCATTGATGGCATTGTGGGTGCCATTGATGGTTGCCAAATTCGAATTTAGAGCTCATCAGTGAAGGGGAGGTGATCTCATTTGTAAGGCATACTACTAAGGTTCTGTTACAAAGCGCCGTTGATGACCTGGGAATATTTTCAGACATCTTTGCAGGCCACCAAGACGAGTTCATTGCTTTTAGTTTCACCCTTCTACTCTATCTGGAGACAGAAGCTGAGGGAATACCAACTACTCTGAGACAGCACTCATGTCAATAACAGCTTCTCTTTTGTTGTCACCCCAAAAACGAGACAATGGTACCCTATGCGGAGATCAGTGCTCTGCCAAAACAACTTCTTTTGACTTTGTCCCATTTTTTATTCTTGAATTCAGTTCAGAAAGCCTTTTGGGAGATCTGCATGGTCCTTCATCAAAAGTTTGATCTGTACTAAATCCTTGATTTGAAGGCAGGCTCACTTAGGCAGTATTTGTTTCACCTATACTTCACAAAATTGTATTTTTAATGCAATACACCTACTTTCAGAGCTGCTGTTTGTGGATGTTACAGGTACAACGTGGAGAGCATTGGTGAAATCTGCATCAACATAGAGGGTGGCGTCTCCTTCTTATTTGGGTGATTGGTTGGGTCATTTCCTGGTTCCAGAAAATCATACAATCATTGACAAACACAAGCCGTATTTGACGAAAGCATATTTATTATAATCCCATTCACAACAAAAGCATAATGTAGACAAGATCAGGTTGCACACAGAATAAAATGGTAAGAGTTTTCAACCATAGTTTTAACGCAGTAACTAGTTACTGATAAAACTGATAATTTTCAGGTCTTAAAAATACATTTTAATGGGGGTACTTTATTTGTGATTATTTTATTTATAGAGTTGATCATTGTTTCATTTACAGACTTGTTGTGTAGTGATTTTAAAGATTTATGTATAATATTGTGATTTCATAGTTTTGTGTCCAGTTTGTGAAAATATGTATTTGATTTAAATATTTTATATGGCTTAAAAATTATTGGAAAAGAAAACTGAATATGTGAAAATGTTTTTAAGGACTGTCAGTCACAGAAAATAATTTAAAGCTATCATTGTGTTAAATGGCGAAGTATCAAGTAAGTGTTACACACAGTAGATTTAGAAATAAATATTTTATTTAAATCAAGATAAATTTTATTACAGAAACATTCAGACCATAAAAGGCTAATATAAACTTTGGAATTAAAAAATAAGAGAGAAAGTGAGAAAAAAATTAAACAAATTTTGTCCATGCAATAACAGTCATTGGTAAAGTAATCGGTTTTGTTACCAACCTTCAAAATACCTTGATTTGCAAAAGAAATAAATATTTTATTATTATTATTAATTAAATAATACTTTAAATTAGAAACTGAAATTTTCAGCAGGTTGCAGTAAATGTCTTTATGAGTCCTACATTTATTTGATTAATTTAAACAGCTGATTCATTTATGAATGGGTCTTTGAATTATTGGTTCTGTGATTCATTTAAAAGATGGATTCAATCACAAAAAAATTATTGCTGTGTTGCTTGGAGATAGGAGAACAGTTTTGCTGTAACTGTATAGATACTTTCATTGGAAAATTGAGCAAAAAGCTGAAAATATTGTGTTTAAAATATAACAATATTCATTTATTAACTGTATAATAAAATCACATTTCAATTTGTGACATTTGGAACAAAAACAGTAGTCGTGTGATATAAGGACTGTTTAATTTAAATATGACAAACTCACACAGGAGCATTTTTTGCACTGATATCTTGAATTGTATGGCGTTACTGTATTAATGGTGTAACAATGATTTAGAGGCGTTCGGATCCATGTGCAGAACTTTATTGAGAGAATGGTCAGAGAGGCAGAAATCAGGAACGGAGTCAGGTATATCCAGAATCATAAACGGTAACAAGCAGAGATCAGGACAGGCAGCAAAGAATCAGAGTCGAAATACACAATCCGAGGGTAAAACACAGAAGAACAAACAGGGAAAACACTCTGAAATGCTAGATGGGGCTAAACAAGACTTTGCAGTGTGGTGGTGTGAGTGTGCTGCTTATATGGATGTGTGTGTATCATGTTCATGGGCACTCCAGCAGATGATCATGACAAATGGAGTTGTTGCCCTGCATAATATTTATTAACAGTCAACTGTATGAAATGTAAGATAATGTGTTAAAATATTAATTGTGTTATTACTAATTAAGTTAATTATTATATTGATAGCTTTATTTGTTAACTTTCTCATATTTAGTTTTCTAAAATACATAATTGATTTTGAAAAAAGTACATTATTATTTGGAAAGTAAGTTCATGGTAAATATTTATTAATGATTTATTGACTTTTGGAAACAACTGAATGAATTCAAAGTAAATGTTTAATTATATGTGAATAATTCTGTTTTCGCTTTTGTCTTTTTTTTTTTAAGTGTGTTATTTAAATCAACAATAGATAAAGATGTAAATTCATTACAATTCAGTCTATTAAAAATTATATTTGTAATTACAGATGATTATTAAATTACTCTTTACAGACAGTTGCTTATTTTCTGAAAGACATGCAGAGATATTGTGACATGTTTTTTATCTAAAGTATATATTTTTCATGTTTTTTTCCCCATGTTTACACTGTGCATTACACATGTGTTTTTTGTACATGACAAATCTTTGGTTAATTGCCATTTTAAAAAATGGTTTTCTTTTTTTCTTAAATTGGCAGTCTGGAGATTCAAATAAATCATATAAAACCAGCAACTGAAATAGTGGAAGTTAGAGGTGCATACATTGAAATGCAGACATGTTAAATATTGAAGACATAACAGAATGCATACAAATTCAGTTATGGTGACAGCCTAGTACAGTGATCCTCAAATCTGGCTTGCGAGATCCACTTTCCTGCGAAGTTTAGCTCTAACCCTAATCAAACACGCATGAGTTGATGCTAATCAGTGACTACGTTTACATGCAGCCAATAACCCGGTCGCGCATGGCCATTTTAAAAACCGGGATATTATACCTGGGGTACCCCTTTTCTAACCCGAATATTTGGTCTTGTAAACGTGTTCTGCGCATGTTCTATTCGCAAGGAATCTTGGTCTTTTGAGTCGTTGGATACAGGAAGAAGAATCGGAAATGACGCATATTGCGTATTACGTCCAGACGCTAACCGTGCGTCACTGTTTACATCGGGATATTGCCGACTGATTACCCATTCCATGTATACAGGAGTAACTCTCTCTGCTCACGCATGTAAACGGGTTATCCCGAATGTTTCAGAAACCCAAATAGTGACCTTAACCCTACCATAACCCAAATTTTAACAGCATGTAAACGTAGTCAGTGTCTTCAGGATCATTAGAAAATCATAGGCAGGTGTGTTTAATTAGAGTCAGAGCTAAACTCTGCAGGAAACTGGATCTCGCGAGCCAGATTTGAGGATCACTGGCCTAGTAGACAAGCTAGTCAATGGAAAGAGTTATTGTATCCGAAATTTATCCACTAGGCCAGGACTGCCCAAGCCTGCTCCTGGTGATCGACTGTCCTGCAAAGTTTGGCTCCAACCCTAATCAAACACACCTGCCTTTCATTTTTAAGTGAGCCTCAATACCTTAATTAGTTGCTTCAGGTGTGTTTGATTAGGATTGGAGCTAAACTGTGCAGGACAGTCGATCGTCAGAAGCAGGGTTGGGCAGCCCTGCACTAGGCAATATGCAGGAATCCTTTACTGAGTAATTCACGTAGTACAGAGATTGAAAAGGTGTAAGGTATTTCACTTCCTAGTCATAATGAAGATTTCACAGTGGAAGAAGATGCGGTGAAAACAATCATTGGTGAAATCAATGCTGTTGAGATTACCGTTTCTCAAAAGTGCAGAAAATGCCAGGCTTGGTAAATGGATTTCAATCCACAAGGAAATTTCCATTGCTGTCATAGATGTGTACTTTAGCAAAGTGTTACAACTATGAATGTATTGTAAAAGGGAAGTGTCCCTAGCAGGCAGTTTTGGTGAAGATGATGTCAAACTTGTGCTGAAACGGTATTTGGATGATGATACATTTTTGCACTTACTTGCAAACAGTCAAGATGTGGAAGAGCAACTGTTGAGCATGGAAAAATGCTAAATAAAAACACAAAACAACTGTTGTTTCTCTAGAGAAACCGGGAATTGATACAGTACATCTACAGTGTCTATTCAGGAAGAAGCAACAGGTAAAGGCTCTGTACAGCAAGAAGTAGCTTAAGTGTCAATGGTGAGAGAAGTAACTGAAGACTCGAATGATGGTGAAGTACCTGCAAATTCTAAAGAAGCATGAGGTGACAATTGTAACAGTTGTGGACCAAGAGTAGGGTGAGCACCTGCTAATAAGCCCATGGGGGGACAGGGGGTATGTTTCTGAAGGACAATGTGGGACATCTTGCGCGGTGGTGCCCCCACCCCATGGGCAGACTCACTGATAGTGGTTTACCCATTTCTAGCACATACCACCTTACATGGTATATTAATAATGCCCTATTCCCCTAAACATGTGTAATTGCTGATACATGCTCATGACAGAATTGACAGATGTACTTCAACTTACGATTTACTTTAGCTATTTAATTGTATTTATTTTTCATTACAATTTATTCACTTTAAATAAATATAATATACAATTATAGGATTAAAATGAATTGTAGTTGCTCAACGCCACAGGAGCAGTAAAAAAAAAAAAGTCTAAACCCACAACTCCAGAGGTTCACGGAACGATGGTGAGCTTGCATGTTAGTAAAGGCAGGCGCATGAAGAAACAGTTTGAAACAGGAAACACCTTCTTTTTTAATTGATGATGGCGGTACCTCAGAGTCTCTTTCTCCATTATTCGAATTGGAAAGCGTGCATCTAAAAGTTCCTTCCCAGTGTGTCTGGTATGCATGTACGTGCGCGGTCATGTCAACAATGAAAAAGTTGACGACAACCTAGTTAGCAGTTCAACTGAGGGTTGGGTGTGGCAACAGTAGTGTGCTGAACTGTCAAGTAATGTTCGTTTGGCTGCCTGGGGCTCGAGGATATAGAGCGATCAACTTTTTTGAGCAAGCATTGATTATGCGTGACACAGTCTATATTTTTGGCACGCATGAATTGGGCTTCAAACGCTGTGCGCACGCGCTACGCGGGACAGGTGGTCACCCTAACCAAGAGTTAGATGAAGATACATTTGTTGAAGAGGTTGCAGTTGCAATGCAGATTGAGGAAGAGATAGCAACTAGGTTCTCTACACAAGCACATCTTTTAAGGAGGAATTTGAGAAAGAATTTGGCCAAGGTGGAGTTCCTGCTTCTGTTGTTACTCGATGGAATTCGACTTTCCGACAGCTGAAGTCCTTGCTTAGCTGTGACTACCAAACTCCATGCAAGGTCTTGGATGTTAGGGGCACAGAGAGACTATGTTCACTCTAAGAGAGTAGGCTCAGATTAAAGAACTGGTCAGCATTCTGAAGCTCTTTGCTGATGCCACTGATCTCACTCAGGGAGAGAAAGTTGTAAACATAAGTGTTGTGATTCCCTTTGTTCTGTCCCTCAACCATCACTTGGAAAACCAGAAAGAAGAAACACAATACTTGGTCAACCTAATCCACACTCTTTAAAGATCACTCCAAAGAAGATTCATAGGCATCTTTGTCGATGTAAAAATTTCTCAGCCAGAGACCAATGAAGGAATCCTGCCATTCTCTGATCCTGTTTATGTCAAAGCAGCTGTTCTTGATCCAGCCTTTGGGGTTATGTGGATCGAGCACGATGTATTGTTTGATGACAAGCTGAAGGAGCAGTTGACCATGGAGGTAAAAAGTTATGGGCTAATTTTAGAATGAGACCCAACCCCATACTTGAAAATATTACATTATTTAGTAGTTTGCAATCTTGATTTACACACCCAAGTAGAGGTCGACCGATATATCGATGTGATATTTGCCATTTTTTTATATAATCGCCATCGGCCGATATCTGTGTTTAGTAGCGTTGATTTAAAGTCAGCACGTCAGCGGGCCGCCCGGTGTTATTGATGTGGTGGAAACTTTTTGAAGATTCAACAACAGTCCTGGGAGATAAAGGTAGTCAGAGAATTTCACTCTGTAAATGGGGTGGAGAAGTTGGCAGCTCTAACAAACACTGCAGCGTTACTCCGCCCCGTTCACAGACAGCACCGTGCTCTGAGAGACAGCTGTCCTGGAGCAGCCCTGGGGTGCGTTTCCCAAAACCATAGCTGTTAACTAAGTTAGCAACTTTGTTGGTTGCAATGTAATTTCCCATTGCCAACCAAATTGGTGAATGACATTTGTTCAGAAGCATGGTTTGATATAGACAATAGCCAGGTTTCCATCCAACTCATTTGCATTTAGGGATGTCAATATTCGAACATTTCCATGATTGATCGTTAAATTAACGATCAATTAATAACCTTAATGCTGCAAAATGCGTCTGCAGCGGTATTATTATTATGTGCAAAAGCCACTTGGAAAAAAAGCTTTCTCATTCGAATTAAAGTGGTTTTAGTTTGAATAAAATGCTATTAGCAGGACTGTAAAATGAATAGATGGGATTATGATCATTTGATAAAATGAAGAGAGCGCGCCATACGTTTGAGATCATTTTACTTTGTTGACTGTTTCCCATCAAGGTGACCACTAAATGCGCCTCTTTGAATGGTTTTGTGGTGCTCAATGTTTTCAAATGACCCTTAGTATTAAAAATACTTATCCCAAATGTAACTGTGACGCTTGTGGCTGTGCTGCGCAGTCAATGAACCGTTTTTTTCACATCAAACATTTTATGCAATGTTTAAAGTAGGATCACAGCAAACATTAAATTCTGCGTTGACACTGCTGCTGGCCCAGAGAGAGCAGTTATCATGTATAATTATTAAAATTGAAATACAGATACTGTCCAGTTGAAAAACTGTTACAATCATTCAAACCGAAAAGTTTGAATTTTGGATATACACACTTGTGTCTGTGTGATTTAAAAGTAGCAATTTGCTTAAAGTTACTTACTCAAGTTACTTAAAGTAATTTGATGCTCAGATAAAGTTTCTATAAGTTACAGTGACTGATTCATCCAGTAATGAAACAAGTGAAGCCTTTATTCAGTTTAAAATTAAATATTTTTAAAGAAGACTACAGCAATTAACATTTTGTCAGAACATTTAGTAAATTACATGAAATAAATTTTAATTGTCTAATTTAAAAAAAAATCATGATTTTCAATGTATCCAGAATCATGCAGCTCTACAATATTGGGAAGGTTTATTCTGTAATTTTCCATTGCGTTTTAGACCTGATTCCCAGGAGGCAGAGCATACCAATATGGACATGAAGAAGAGTAAATCAAAGGTCGAACCAGGTTGAACTCAATCAGCTTCCCTCGAGGTGAAAAATGGGGTGCACCCAAACACTCCAAAGTTTTTTTTTTTACTTTTTTTCGTAAATACATTTTGTAGCAGAGTTACATTAAGTGTTTTTCAGTGGTGGAAATCCATTGCTGAAATGTCCTTGGTCTAACTCACTGGGCACATTGACACATGCAACCACACACCAAACATACTTAGCTGAGCAAGAAAGGGCAACAAAATTACTTGCAAAATATGCTACACGGTATTAATATAAAGCAGTAGTGCAAGTACAATGAAATATCACTTGAGACACAAACATCCACAAGCAAATGAAAGGTGCTTCCAACAGCTGGTCACACACACGAGACATCTCTTTATTCCTGGGACATCTGTGCCATCGGTGAGGGTGTTTTCTACTGCAGGCTGTGCTCCAGGCTAACCCCTCTCTCTCTCTCTCTCTGATTTTATTAGCGGGTCGCAACCAACTTGTTCAGGTGCATACCGCCACCTACTGTACAGGGGTTTGCAACTTCAAGGCTTCACATACTTAGCATTTAACAAAAACTGGTGGAAACACCCTATATGATGTGGTCTAACCCTGTATATTTAAGAAAACTAAAGATAGCTTTGCTACATTCCCACATTTTCTCATCTGCCCCCAAAATCCCCTTCAAACTCCGTTCTTGCTCCAACTTGTAAATCTTATCTTGCAAGATCCTCCTTTCTGCATTATATTTTTTACACCTCATAATGATATG
This sequence comes from Carassius auratus, assembly GCF_003368295.1. Classification (NCBI taxonomy): domain Eukaryota; kingdom Metazoa; phylum Chordata; class Actinopteri; order Cypriniformes; family Cyprinidae; genus Carassius; species Carassius auratus. Next base: position 1,966,625 of record NC_039270.1, read on the forward strand.
TTCCACATTTTCTGGAATATTACAATAATCACAATTATCTGATATGCATTTTCCCATTAAAAACAGCGTTGATTTTAAACCAGTATGTCCAAGTCTTAATCTTAAAGGGGGGATGAAATGCTCGTTTTCACTCAATATCCTGTTAATCTTGAGTACCTATAGAGTAGTAATGCATCCTTCATAACTCCTAAAAGTCTTTAGTTTTATTATATTCATAAGAGAAAGATAGTCTGTACCAATTTTCCCGGAAAAACACGACCGACTGGAGGCGTGACGTGTGGTTGGAGCTAAAGAATCACGAGCGCCAGTAGGCTTTTGCGTTGAGAGCGTTTGGAAGCTGTGACATTACCGTGAGGAAAAAAACATCCAAAACAAACCATGGCTAACAGTCAGATTCAGCCAATTATTTATGTTCCAGAATCAGATCCCGAGGCTGAAACTGAATGAGAGCAGCAGCAGCAACGACTCGCTCCGAGCGGGGCTTGAACCCGGGGCTCCTGCATGGGAGGGGACGCACTAACAAGGAGGCAGAGATATTTGAAGCAGTTTTACTCACCGCCTGCGGTTCCAACACACGATCGTGACCCTTTTTCGTTGGGATTGCATCATCCTTAAGAAATAAACGATACGCAAATCCGTCGTCAAACTGGGCCTTGTTTGTAAAACAAGCATCTTCGAAATGCAGGGAACAAACACAAACACTTGCACAACTCTGTTGATGCTCTGTAAAAATAAACTCCATCCACTGGTCCCTTAATGCGGTTTCTTTTTTTGTAATCTGTGCAGGGTTGTCTTGCCCTGGCAACCAAAAATACACTTCTTTTGTGACATTTCGCAACGCTCTCGCTCTGATCAGTGAAGTCTGTTGTGCTCTCAGTGCTCTGCTATACGGGAGCACGCGCTCTTCCAGCAGAAGAACGCGCACTTAGGACCCATATAAGGAAATTCCGCTCCATCTAACGTCACACAGAGCCACACTCGAAAAAAACTTTCCGAAACTTGTGACAAACCGGAATTTTCGGAACAGAAATACTCCTTCAAACGTACAACTTAATTTTTGAAACTTTGTCCATGTTTAGCATGGGAATCCAACTCTTTAAAAGTGTAAAAAACTCAGTATGCATGAAATAGCATTTCACCCCCCCTTTAATAAAATCACTTCTTCTCTTCTGCATTTTCCTTTAAAAACCTTTACATTAATTGATTTCTGAATATTATAATAATATTACCCTTTGCTATCCATGTCCCACTTTTTCTGCCATGATTCTCTTATTTTTGTTTTAATTAATGATTTGGCCTCACTTTTACCGAATGGGACTTTCATTATTTCCTCATCCTTTAGTTTCAGTGCATTCTTTGCAGTCAGATCTGCAATCTCATTGCCCTCCACACCAGTATGAGATGGAACCCAACAAAACTGAAGATTAATTCCAATTCTCTCTATATTTAACATTATCGTGGCTATCTCTTTGTGTAAATCCTCTTATTGTTTCAGTTGAGTTCAAACTAGTAAGTGCAGCAACAGAGTCTGAACAGATAATATCTATAATATAGCCGAATCCTTTACCTTTTCATTCCTGCAAATACTCCCAGCAATCACTAAAGACCTCTGTAGCTGGCTGTTCATTCCCAGATCCTTTTAACTTAACCCAGTATGTCAGTGACAGCTTTGTCCGTCTTAAGTTTAGTGGTAATTCTTTAGATTCTACCAGTAGCGCATTAGTAGGAGTTGTTTTAGTAGCACCAATAATAAGCCTAAGAGCTCTGAACTGTATTCTGTCTATTTTTCCTAAGACACTTGTCACAGGTCAGGAGGGCCAAGCTGGACTGCGCCCACCCCTAAACCAGGACCACCTCGAGGAGCGTATCAGAGGGAAGAGTCGGAGACAGAGAATAAATTTAACAAGTTTTATTTTGAAGTAAAAGCAAATTGGGAATCCTAACCTAAAATCTTTGTTACCCTCAGGGATTGAAGGTGGACAGTGCTGCGACCGGGGACTCTCCCGCCCTCTTCCTCTGTGCGGGCCCCACAATAGATGGACAGATGGGTGGTCAAGTAGGTATTTCACAGGTGGGAATACGATCGGCAAGCCAGCAGTCTGGTAAGTCTCCTCTGGTAATTAAATACTTCCAAACTTCCTTCCCTTTTTCACAAATGCAGAATTTGGGACGGATGGATATCGGTCAGGTCGGTACACGGCAGATACACAGCCTTGAGGTGGGGATGTGTTTGGCAAGTGAGGGGTCCGGTAAGTCTCCTCCGGTAAGTATGTAATTCCAGCCTTCCTTCCTTCTTCCACAGGTACAGAATTTGAGGTGAATGATATCAGTCGAGTACGTATACGGCAGGTGCACGGTCTTACAGTAAGGTGGCTTCTCCTGACACCGTCAGAGTGGATATTCCAGACAAAGCGTGCCCATCTCACGTTCGTGACAAAGGACAGTCACCTCTCTCAGCACAGGTGGGCCACAAGGATGCAACAAACTCTAAGTCAACAGGCTGTGCAGGATTTCTACTGAAACAGACAGAATGAATGCTTCAGACAAACTATACAGTTCACATGCGTTGGAAGTAACGAACACTTCTCACAATACAGATGAATAGCAGGGATACAGCAGACTCGAAGTCAACAGGCTGAATGGGGCTTCTTCTGAGACAGACAGAATGGATGTTTCAGGCAAGTATACAGTTTACATGCATTGGAAGGAACGAACACTTCTCACAATACAGATGAATAGCAGGGATACAGCAGACTCGAAGTCAACAGGCTGAATGGGGCTTTTCTGAGGCAGATAGTAAATATTTCAACAGGGCATCTCTTCTCCTATTAGCACAACAGAGGGGTTAATTCACATCCCAGATGATAATTCCTCAACATCCAGACAGTTGGAACAGATCAGTGTCGCAAGACTCTTACTATTGACAGTCAGCCCTCATGACACATAGAGAGTGCATGGCAAAAAGGAATGTAGCTTAAACACACACACGACAATTTGACTTCAAACATATATTGTGGGGGAAAACATCAATTTTAGCCACTGCAAACTCACTTCACGAAGTGCAATTTAAAGCCAGCACTCACATTCGGGTTTCTGTCCGAGGAGAAGGGGGGGGGGGGGCGCAATCCTCACTGCCACTGAGGATGTTCTGAGATGTTTTTCTTCACAGTCACAGGCAGAGTTCACATCACCATTTATAGAGGAGGGAGAGGTAAGAGATCAGTAATGAATCAGTACAATCCACTCAGTGATATTTATGATCGTGATCCAAACACTCCAAACCACATCCAATTCAGTGTCAAACGTGTGCAATTACAAGACTCAGTTCTCAGTTACTCAGCTCCTCTCCAATGCAAACAGAGTAATTCACTCTCCTTCTGTTGTCCTCGAATCCCTCATCAAGCAACACTGTCCTCTTCATTCACCCGTCCTCCAGTAACTATTACCACCCAATAAAACGACTTTTCACAAGGGAGAAAAACCACACAAACCACCTCTCTCTCTTGCTTTTTATCCTCTCCACTGTTGATGAGGCCTCACGCAAAACTCTGAGTAAATCCCCCACACCTGTCGCACACACAGGCCTGGGAACAGGGTTACACTCAAAGCGTTCCCCCGGGAACACTGCTTCAGCGGGAATAAGTTCCACATGCCATTTGTCACACTGTGACACACTCTTAGCTGCCGCTCCATAAACCATACACCCATAATCTATGCATGATCTTATTAAGGCCCTGTATATATCAAGTAAGGACTGTTTATCTGCGCCCCAATCATATCCTGAAACTGATCTCATAAAATTAAGTACTTTAATACATTTAGTTTCAATCTGTTTAACATGTGTGCTCCATAGACATTTCTCATCAAACCATAATCCTAAATATTTGAACTTTGTTACCCTTTCCATATTCTGTCCATATAGTTTGAGCTGTATATTTCCTAACTTTCTTTTCCTGGTAAAGAGCATATAACATGATTTAGCAACTGACATCTTAAATCCCCAGTCATATATCCATCTTTCAATTTTTAATATAGCATTCTGAATATTATTAATCATGTGTGTAATATTTTCCCCTCTTTTCCATATTGCCCCATCATCTGCATATAATGAATACCCAATACCTGTTCCAACATTCTCAAAGATGTCATTTATCATGATATTAAACAGAATTGGGCTAATAGCGCTACCTTGTGGAATACCATTTACTATGTTCAAATTACTTGAAACATCATCTCCAACTTTAACACGAAACGTTCAATTTGATAAGAAATCTAATATCCAGTTATACATCCTTCCACCTATACCCATATTATGTAATTTAATCAATAGTCCTTCTCTCCACACAGAGTCATATGCTTTCTCTATATCAAAATATACTATAACCATGACCTCTTTCATACCAATTGCTTTTTCAGCTTCACTACTAACTTTCACTAGGGCATCTATTGGAGATCTACCTTTACGAAAATCACCTTTTTGTGCACAGATTAGCCCTTTCTGTTCTAAAGAATATGACAGTCTACGAACTATTACCTTTTCCATCCATTTACACAAGTGAGATTTTAACGCTATAGGCCCTGTAATTCCCAGGCTTACTAAAAGGCAATATCAAAGCACTTTTCCAATTATGAGGTAGTTTGCCTTCTCTCCATATCTTATTAAAAAGTCTTTGTATAATTTCCATAAATTCATATTATGAATTTACAAATAATATCAGGCACAACACCCATGTCATTTATGATTTTCTTGAGCTCTTGCCCATTTGCAAGTAAACTTCTGGCATTCCATTGTAGGATATGAAATACCATGAATATGTTAATCACCTTGAGACAATCCATTATAATTAGTAGGGTTCAGCATCTCATGTATCATTTCAGCCTTTATATCTTTTATCCCCAACAGCTCTGTTGCTGCCTGTACTATTGTCTTAATTCTGTCACTTTTTCTTTGTTGTTGCATTGCCACATTCACAATCTTACAGATGAAAGTCACAAAGTTGATTTTATCCATAACTAGTGTCTCTTCGTTAATACTTTTGCAACATGTGATTATTTCTGTTTGCCTTTGATTTTCTGTATCAGATGAAATCTCAACTGAATGTCTTTCCACTGGCAGGTTTGTGTTACTTGCTACACAGGTATCTTTAGATCTAGCTAGTTCGCGTTCCTTAACCTTTTTAACTGCATCAGCATATGAAACTTGACTTATTATCTTGTACTTCTGTACCTCTCTAGCTTGTTTTTGAACAGGACATCCTCCGAAAGCAGCACTATGTTCTCCTCCACAGCTACAGCATCTGGTTTTTGCATCTTCATCAAATTTGCCGTATTCATGCCCCCCCCCCCCCCCACATCTAGCACATCTTAATTTTCCTTTACATTGTCCAGCAGTGTGTCCCATTCTTTGGCATTTAAAGCATCTCATAGGGGCTGGGATATACTCCCTAACATCATAACTCAAGTAACCCATTATTATTTTCTTGTGCATAACATTTTCAAAGTCAAGGTGAACTGACAGGCTATCCTTTTTTAGTAAAAATCAGTAGTCTCCTGTTACTTAAATACTTGGCAAACTTTATTTTTCCCATTTCTTTTTCAATAGCTTTTGTCAATTTTAACGGATGAAAATGAACCCCTTCTCTTTTGAATGTTACCATTACTTTCCATTCCATTTCTTCATCCTCCCTTCTCACGCTCGACTTTGCAGCCTTTGTTTTTTTGCTGACGTCACTCACCTCCAGCCCTATATTTGAAATTCCAGAGCTATTACTCCTATCTTTCCTTTTCCTTGACACATCCTGCCAAGGCATACCCTCACTGTCTCCATCTGTACTTTCACCCATGATAGTTGCACCTACGGTACAGTTGTTGCTAATCCGTCTCCCGAAACACTGTGGCTGCGTCCGAAATCGCAAACTTAACGAGTAGGTACTAAATTTAAGTACTTACTTAACGAGCGCTAAAAGAGTAGTACTCTACAGCCAAATCTCGTTGAGTATGAATGAATTCCGCCATGTTTACGTTATCATGTGACCTATGACGTTATAACAACTTCAAATATATGACTGACTGCTACAGGTTTAATATTTACTACCTAAATATTTTGATGTTGATCCAATTTGCTCCTTTTGTGGTCGGTCTTGTTGAATACACAAATGCCCTTTTATTGTTATTGTAGTTTAATCAATATATTTGTGTTGTTTTTACGTTTTAACTCTATTGAAATGACCCACAGTTTAATCCTTGAAGATTAAACCCTTCAACCCTTCAAAACCCTTCAAAGCTTTATTCAGAAATTGTTCTTTATTTGAATGTTTACAGACGGTGAACCCACATCTGTCCATCAGGGTTCTCACTGCTGCAGTCAGACTGAATCTGATCATGATGACAGAGAGACATCGAGGCTGTCCTTGTCTGAGTGCACAGAGAGGATGAGGAAGACCATGATGAAGACCCTGAACCACACAACCCTGAACAAGAGCAGGAGAACATGTGCGGGACGATCTGACTGCTGCTGTGTCTGCTCTCCATGAGCACCACGACCTGTAAAACACTTACACAGAGTAAAACACCTTATATCATGTTGTCAGCATTCTATTTACTGCTGAATTAAATTTTATATTTTTACAATTGCATGTTAATTTGATAAAGCTTCATTATTTCTGTGATTTAGTGAACTGAACTGGTGAGCAGTTTCTGGTTCAATCTCCACCGGTGTGTCTTTACTCCAGGTGACTCCAGAGGGATTGAGATCCTGTAATAAGAGCACTGTAAGTCACTTCAGATTAAAGTGTCTGGCCAATTAATACATGTAAATGTGAATTTTGTGAATGCTTTTTTTGTGTCTTGGGCAGAAAAATGCTTAATAAAGCTGCTTATTTCTTAAAGCTTTTTTCTCCAATGTTCTACTATAATATTAATGCATGCATATATTTAATACAGTTTCTATTTGGGGTTTTAAAGGGTCATGTCATCTAAACATATAAATTCAGTCATTCAAGACTTGCATCCATTCGGTTCAATCCTTTGCCTGAACATAAAAGGTGATGTTGGTCAGGTTTCTCCTGCTGGTTTGTGTCCATACAGTATCAGTCAATGGAGCCTGACTTTCAGATTCTTTGTGACATTATATGATGATGCTTTAGAAACTTCTGAAACTCAGGTTTTATTGACTGATGTTGTATGAACAGTAACCAGCAGAACAAACTTGAACAATCTCACACCCTCCGTGTCTTTTGGTCTTTCTCTAGATGCTCTTGCTGGCTCTGGGGTCACTGAAGATGAAGAGACCACAGCAGCATCTGGTCCTGATGAGAAAACAAGTGGAGATTCAGTGATGGAGCATTTCATCCATGGCACTCCATCTTCTCCATCCTCAGAGCACACAGCAGTCTGCAGACATTTCAGATCCTGCAAAGATGCACAAACACAAAACAAAAGCAGTCATTTTAACAGCACAGTGTCACTTCATTTCTGTATTAGAAGTAACAAAATGATCTTTAGATTTTGGTTTCAGTTTTTTTCCACAGATGCTGCTGTCACCTGCTCCACCACAAAATATCTGCATCAAATGTACAGCAAACAAGAATCAGAAAAGTGCTGTAATAACTGTTTATTAATAAACTACAACTTAAAATTTTAAATATGTTTTGATGACTGTAGTGTACTCACTGAGAGTCTTTGATGGCAGGATTTCTTCATTAGTCTCTCTGCAGCAGATAAACACACGTGTGTCTCATCTGTCCCTGTAACATCCAGACAAGAGTCAGTCTCTGTCATTTATCTGTGATATACTTCATTTACATGTTGAGATAGATGCTGATGTGTTCACTCACTTTGTCCAACACAAGAGCTCCACAATTTATCAACAACACTAATGGTCAATTGAAATAGTTAACTTATGTTTACTTAATGTAGATTTATTTATTTACATTACTTAACATTCATCTAAAGCAATGTAGACAGTTGATTCTACATAATAACACACACATCTCTCACTCAAATGTCTGTTCATGTGATTTGCTCTTTTGCAGTTCTCTTAGAACATTTCTCTGTCTCATATTAAACAGACAATTAATCGTCTTTAAGATGTATATGGTTCATGCAAATCCACTTTGGAGACGTACATTTGCTTACTGGAGATCCGCTGTTCGCTTTACATAATAAAACATGTTTTAATGTTGTTTTTCATCACAAATATACTATGATGTTACTGGCTAGCGTCTTTACACCTTAACAAATCAACAGTTTACCCTACAGTAGCTCAACAAATACGATTTTATCACATGGGAACCGTGTTTTGTTTTATAATACTCAGCTTTGTAAACACCCTCTACGTGCTCTCCTTCACGTTCGATGACTATTTATCCCTTTCGCGTGGCATTCTGGGATTGAATAGTATCCCTCGATGAACCCTTCAGAATCTTTGCTGAAGCAGTAGGACATCGGGGGATTACTCGCCTACTGTTTTATGGTTTCGAACGTACTTCTTTCTTCACATACTCTTTTTACCTACTATATAGTAGGTGAGTAGGCATATTAGAACGCAAATTAAGTATACGTACAACTGAATCTCGCGAGAGTTATTGCAATTCTCGCCTACTCTTTTATGAACGCAAAAGATTCAAACATACTAATTTGTCGGATACTGCTTTTTCCATACTATATAGTAGAGAAGTATTCGATTTCGGACGCAGCCTGTTTGAAATCAACTCTAAAACTTCCACAAATAACTCCAAACTTTTTCTACCGGACACCGCTGGAAGCCGTCCAAGATTCCAGGCTAACCCCACCCTGTGAGGCTCTTTTTATACCCAATCCTGTTGCCAACTGACCTAATAAGTTGCTAATTGGTCCTCCAGCTGTTCCTTATATGTACATTTATTTGTACCTGTCCCAACTTTTTTGCAATATGTAGCTCTCATGAAATCCAAAATGAGCCAATATTTGGCATGACATTTCAAAATGTCTCACTTTGAACATTTGATATGTTATCTATATTCTATTGTGAATAAAATACAAGTTTATGAGATTTGTAAATTATTCCATTCTTATTTACTCACAATTTTTACAGTTGTTAAATTTGGTAAAGTGTCAAAATGGTCCCGTTCTATGTCTTTACCCCAAAAGTTTTCACAGTCCTTCAGAAGTATTCATGGCTGTGGGAAGAAAAGGCACGACAGACACAAGATCTGAGTATACCTTCACTTCAAATCTTTATTGTTATACACTGAGTTTATATAGGATAAAATAAAGGTGGTATGATCTTTTTTGACCAATGAGATATAGATTGTATATGTGTTGGATATAAGCCAAAACAACAAGTTATATATAACATACATGTGATCAGGAAAAACTGGACATAATAAGGTATAATACTGGCACTGAGCTTTTCAACTTTATGCAAAGGTTAGACTGAACTCATCAACCTGGGCCTAAAAGGTCCCCCCACCAATCTGCACCGATTCACTTTTAGGTATTATCTGCGCATGCGCGTATACATTTGGGTAAAGAGACATAAGACTAAAGCATAGAGAGAGAGAAAACACGGATGGGAGGAGGGAGACAAGGAGAGGGATCAAAGAAGACAAAGAAAAGACAAAACACGTCATTTGTAGGAAAAACAGGAAACACCAGTGGAAGAGGACGAGTAAGAAGGGAGGAAGATTGCAAAGAGGCAAACTCACATTAATACCTGACAGAGATCATGAAATAACCTAACAGTTCCCCATTTGTTTATATAATAAACAACATAAAGGATCTCTGCTCAATTCCCCTTCTCTTAACATTAACTTTTCCCATTTCATTTAAGATCAGCACATTCAAAATTCTATTCATCAAGGCACTTACTAGCATCCTTTACTAACTTGCGAACCAAGACAAAAATCATTCTGCGTATTCCCTACTTTCCTTGCCTTATAATTCCTAATCATTCCTAGACTTATTCAGTAAACCATTAATTCTATCAGCATCAACCAACCTTTATCAAACATTTACCATCCACCTCATTTTGAGGGTTATCTGTCCAACATGAAATTCCCAATAAAAACACATTTTTCCTTTAAACATAACCTGTTCATATCTTTGCAATGCAGGTAACTGTAAGCCAGTTTTCCTCACCCATATTTACAAGGAAATATGTACAGGTGAGAAAGTATTCAACACAGCCAAGCATATTACCAGTTAAGCAGCCATGGCCTGATAATTTTATTATTATTGTTATATAATTTTATTCAAATTCTACTTTCCTTCACCTAATTCTCTATCAAAACTTAATATGTTAGACTGAAAGAAAAATGAAATGCTTTGCATTACACTGTTCACATCAGTTTCTAAACATACCTCTTTATCCCCAACCGGATATGTTTAATGTTTGAACCTAACCAGGACAGTCAGATTCAGGCCAGTACAATAACTAACCCCTAATGTCACCTGGATGTCTGCTGGGTTGAAGACTTACTACAGCTCTCGGGCTTTTAATGTCAGGTGGACTTCTAGATGTGGTCCAATTTTCAACTCACCCCATTTGTGCTACATATTTAATTTGAGCTTGTGTTATTAATAATTCTAATGTAAAATCAAGTTAATCTAATAAATTAACTTTTAAAGTCTATATCAGTGCTATAGACCTATGCAGTAACTCAGGTCAACTAGAAAAACAACATTATCAGTAATGTCAAACAAATACACAAAAAAAAAAATTTCTTATAAATCTAAACCACATGGTAATCTCTTCATTCCGTGCTGTATCACAGAGAAGTCAAGATCAGGATGATTTAATCAGTCTCTTTTTTTCTGCTAGGAGTTGCTCCTCAATCTTTCTTTGTTTCTGGCAGGATCTTTATCAGTTGGAGCAAACAGCGGGCTTTTAAGCCACCAGTTGAGTTTACTCATTCTCCTCGCTGGTCTCCCTAAGGGACTCTTCTGCCCCTGCCAGGATTAGAGGCATGCCTGCTGTGAACTCAGGATGTTCCTCCTTACAGTGACGTTAAGGAACAACGAAGCCATGCCCTCCTTACAACGACATTGAGGAACCCCGAAGCCATGTTTCTCGCTGTCACTCGGACAGTCCAGATTAGCAGATTAGTAAACCATCCTTGATATTAGAAGAACTACCTGTGATAGGAAATCTTAAAATGCTTTTGTTAGAGACACGTTTACTCATCACCCAGTCGATCCTTATCATATTTAATTGTGAGGAAAAATCATGTGGACTGAGGACTGTCATTTTCCCAATAACAGCAATAAAGCGAGAAGACTAGAACCCATATCATTCCAATTTCAAACAATATTATTTATTTTATTTTATTTTTTCATCTTTCCTCTTCCCCCTGTATACCACGTCAAAGTGGTATACACTAAATTTCAACTCAACTATTTGTTTGTTGTTTCAAGTTATCTCACTATCATCAAAATCAGTTAAATTAAGTTTTTAGTCAGGCTTCTAACCTATTAATAGCAGTTTTTCTCTGAAACACTCAGCCCACATGTAACATGTTAACAGGCACAATTTATTTCATACATATGACACATAATCAGTTTGATGAAGTCCGTCATGACATCCTGAAAAGGTAAAAATAAAAATTTAAGTGTGGGGTGGACAGGACAAGCCTCCTTGCTCGGCCTTCCCATGTTTTACCCTGCGCAGGTGTGGCACTTTTCTTTTTTCTGCCACAAAAATATTCCAGGCCAGGATAATTAGCCAAATTAATCCATAGCCATTATTTTCTCGGGCATCATCTACCTTGTGTGCCCATTTAAAAAATCTGAAACAGCTGTTCATGGCAGTTTGTCTGCCTTGGTGCACCATCACTCACACACTTTCACACACTCTCACACACACACACACCTCTGGCCAGAGCATCATCTCTCTTTGTCACTGCCTCCACAGACAGTGAACTGAATGGGGAATGTGTGTTTCTAGGGTGGACAAATTACAGATACGTATAGTAAAATATTACTCCAGTAAAAGTAAAAGTACTCCTTTTTCAATTTTACTCAAGTGAAAGTACAAAAGTACTCAATTTTTTATGTACTTAAGTAAAAAAGTACTGAAAGATAGATGTTTGCAATTTTATGTAGGCTACTTAATTGAATTTTATATTAGCACATTTTTTTTTTATAATCCTACTGCTTAAAATACCTGAGATTTTTTCCAAAATAACCACTATGTGGAGTCAAGATATATTTTTGTTGTTGATATAGACTACGTTTACGAGAGTTATGTTCACTGTGAAGCTTACACTGTGATGTACCTGAGAGAAAACAGAGATGACCATCTGATTTTCACCAGTAAGAACAAAGTATTTTTAAGTTTTGTTTTACAGAACATCACAGTTATATATGACATGATAATAAGCCCTGAAGTTATGAAAAACATTTTAAGGAAAATATTATTATATTTTCATAATGATTTTTTCCTTCTCAAACCTTGTCTGTGGTGTAAAAACACCCCTGGCCAAACAGGATGCATCACAATTACTGTAGTTACCATGTTCTGAACATCACATCCTTTCTCCCCAGATGTAATCTATATATATATATATATATATATATATATATATAGGTGGTTGAATAAAAATATTTGGACATTATTTATAAAAGTTACCTCAAGTTAGCACAAGCAAGCTTGTTAGCTAGACAGTTAGCATCAGCTAACAATATTTACTTATGTTCAGTACGGTTATGAATAAACATTTATGTCTGTCTACTCGTCTAGTTAATCCATCCATCCATCCATCCATCCATCATCTTCCGCTTATCCGGGGCCGGGTCACGGGGGCAACAGTCTAAGCAGAGACACCCAGACTTCCCTCTCCCTAGCCACTTCTTCCAGCTCTTCCGGGGGGACCCCGAGGCGTTCCCAGGCCAGCTGGGAGACATAGTCCCTCCAGCGTGTCCTAGGTCTTCCCCGGGGCCTCCTCCCGGTCTAGTTAATCCAAACAACGTTAATATAAAATATAAAATAAAATAACGTTTCTGTTGATAAACAATATAAAAACAGACATCACATAGGACATGGTAGCATTTTTATAAAACTGTTAATATTACGGCAGCGGGGAATTTGAATATGCATGAGTTATTTTATTTTATTATTTGCAAACCGATTTAAAAGTTTATTTTGAAAAGACTCATTCATGATGAATCAGACACCACTTCTGCGTGTCGGAGCACATGATATATTATAGGGAGTAACGATATGTTTTATGAAATGTAGTGAAGTTAAAAGTACGATCTTATGCTTTGGAATGTAGTGAAGTAAAAGTTACTCAAAATAAAACTACTCCAGTAAAGTACAGATACTTGTAAAATGTACTTAAGTACAGTAACAAAGTAAAGTTACTCCGTTACTGTCCACTACTGAGGGTGTAATACCACCAAGTCATGAATAAAGCAGTTTCGGTAACGACAGAAGCTACTCAATATAGGCACTGTGGCATTCCGCTTGCAACAGTGTCTAAACATTGGAATTAATCAGTTGGACAATGTCCATCATAATAGGATTGAATTTCTCATTGCGTTCATCCCCAAATGTTTCACTATTTTGTCAAAATAATCTGTTTTAAACTAGGCATGCCATTGTTGAAAGAACCTTTTTGAATAATTATAATTCCTGAGATATATTTACTAGTTTTTCTATTGCTCATGAGCTGCTCTAAAAGATTGGAGATCTCCACATAATCTTGGATCCATGGCTAAAAACACTTACAACATGTAACCGCAGTCTCTGGGTATGACAGCATGTGTGATTGTAAATTTTAAAGTTTGTAATTTTAAAACTTAAATTTAGCCCTAAGAAATATCTATTTACCAAGATGGAGTGAGTAGTTTCATTTCTACCAGAAAGACTCGGAAGATAAAATGATGTACGAAGCATACATTTATTGACAACTCAGGAGGCATAATTATAAATTTCTTTGGCGGAAGGCCCCGTCCATGGTTCGTAATCGGAGGGTAGTGTACTGTCACGCTGTCAATCTCTGTTTTCCTGGGTGTTCCCTAGTGAGGTCACTTCTCCTTCGGCACTTCACCATAGGCACTTTAATTCCTCTAGTCTGGTCCTGTCTTCACAGTAATTGCGCTCCAATTAACCGCACATGTGCAGACAATCCTTTGTCGTTAGCCTCCTTATAAATAGCTGTCCTTCTCTGTTGTTTGTATGGAGTCCTTACCCTATGTGTCGTTCTTCCGAGTTCCCATTCCGTTCCAATCCGGAATCTTTTGTTTTGTTTCTTTTGTCTTCCTGGACTGTTTATTTTGTATTTTTCCTTTTTGTTAATGAAACATACCTTGCAATTGGATCCTACCCTCTCCTTGTGTTTTTCCTTGCACACGATCGTCACAGAAGCACTCCATCACCAAGGATCCAGCGGTATGTCTGCTGCCATTTCCTCCCCAGCCAGCAAGCAGGAGAAAGGTGGTTTTGAGGGCTCTCACCTAGTGGTGTTCCGGGGAACCAGGGGAGGTCGGTCCGGAGCAAACAGTCGAAAGGAGATCAGGCAGCGATCTCCACTGTGGGCCCCCGTCCACTGTGGGCCCCCCGCCATTTCCCCAGTATGTCCCGAGAGGAGAAAGGAGACGCAAATCGTCCGAGCCAGCGCCGTTGTACCAGATGGCCGCCAGTCCTGTGCTGCTGCACAAAATGGCCGCCAACCCAGCGCCGCTGCGCGGCATGGGTGCCAGCTCAGCGCCACAGCACAAGATGGCTGCCAGCTTAGAGCCACAGCACAAGATGGCCGCCAGCCCAGCGCCACAGCACAAGATGGCCGCCAACCCAGCACAACGAGGCAAGATGGCAGCCAGCACAGCGCCAAAGCACAGAGTGCCCACCATTCCAGCGCCACAGCACAAGATGGCCGCCAGTTCAGAGCCACAGCACAAGATGGCCGCCAGCCCAGCGCCACAGCACAAGATGGCCGACTCAACGCCTGAGTCTCCAGACAAGGTGCTACCAACTCGCCATCATGGAGGCTGGAGGAGGAGGAGACAGGCGTCTACCGCTCCTCAAAGCCCGGAGGACGTTCTCGAGTGGGCCGCTTCCGTCCAGGAAGAAGTTCCCGAGCGGGCCACTGCTGTCCATGAGGACGTTCCCGAGCAGGCAGCTGCCATCCAGGAGGACATTCCCGAGGCCGTTCCAGAGGCCAAAGCGATGCCCGAGGCCGTTCCCGATGCGGTGCCCGATGCTGGTCCCGATGCTGTTTTGGAGGCCGAGGAGGTGCCCGAGACAGTTCCTGAGGTGATGCCCGACGCTGTTCTGGAGGCTGAGGTGGTGCCCGATGCTGTTCCGGAGGCCGAGGTGGTGCCGATGCTGTTCCGGAGGCCGAGGCGGTGCCCGATGCTGTTCGGGAGGCCGAGGCGGTGCCCGATGCTGTTCTGGAGGCCGAGGCGGTGCCCGATGCTGTTCTGGAGGCCGAGGCGGTGCCCGATGCTGTTCCGGAGGCCGAGGTGGTGCCCGATGCCGAGGCAGTGTTCGAGGCTGTTCCGGAGGCCGAGGCGGTGCCCGATGCTGTTCCGGAAGCCGAAGTGGTGCCCGATGACGAGGCGGTGCCCGATGCTGTTCCGGAGGCCGAGGCGGTGCCCGAGGCCGTTCCGGAGTCAAGTCAGATTCCTGTTGACCTTCCCAAGTCAAGTCAGGTGCCCATTGACTTCCCAGAGTTAAATCAGTTCCCGGTTGACCCTCTAGAGTCGAGTCAGGTGTTCATGGACCCTCCAGAGTCAGGGTTAGTCACCGCCAACCTTCCAGAGTCAGAGTTAGTTACCGTTGACCCTCTAGAGTCAGGGCTAGTTCCGGTTGACCATCCAGAGTTGAGTCATGTTCCAGTTGTTCCTCCTGAATCAAGTCAGATTCCTGTTGACCTTCCCGAGTCAAGTCAGGTGCCCGTTGACTTTCCAGAGTTGAGTCAGTTTCCGGTTGACCCTCCAGAGTCGAGTCAGATGGTCATGGACCCTCCAGAGTCAGGGTTAGTCACCATCGACCTTCCAGAGTCAGGGTTAGTCACCATCGACCTTCCAGAGTCAGGGTTAGTTACCGTTGACCTTCCAGAGTCAGGGCTAGTTCCTGTTGACCTTCCAGAGTCGAGTCAGGTTCTGGTGAACTCTCCAGAGTCGAGTCAGGTTCCGGTGAACTCTCCAGAGCCGAGTCAGGTTCCGGTGAACTCTCCAGAGCCGAGTCAGGTTCCGGTGAACTCTCCAGAGTTAGGGCTAGTCACCGGTGGTCTTCAAGGACAGAGTCAAGTCACCGGTGGTCTTCGGGAGCGGTGTCGGGTTGGCACCAGTCTTCTGGAGTCCGGTGGAGGCGCTATGGGATTGCCAGAGGTTCGTTCTCTCGGTGGTCTGACCACAAGGACGTGGTGGTCTTCGGCTCCACCCTGGGGGACTTCGGCTTCGACCGCAAGGACATGGTGGTCTTCTGATCAGCCCTGGGAGACTTCGGCTTCAACCACAAAGATGTGGTGGTCTTCCGCTCCGCCCTGGGGGACTCCGGCCTTGACCACGAGGATGTGGTGGTCTTCCGCTCCGCCCTGGGGGTCTTCTGCCTTGACCACATGGGTGTGGTGGTCCTCTATTCCGCCCGGGTGGGCATCACTTGCTGTCCTCCATGGACACATGTTTTTGTTTTCTTTTGTTTTTCTGTCTGTTTCCTTCTTTGGACCTGGCCCTCCATCCCTCCCACTGATCCTCCGCCGGTCCACCACCCTCCTGGACTCCTTGTTTTGTGTTACACTTCTCTTGTCTCTGTCTTTCCATTGTACCTGGTTCTCCTGTCTCTGTCCTTCCATTTTACCTGGTGGTCCTGTCTTTGTCTTCCCATTCCACCTGGTTGTTTGTCTCTGTTTCCCCATTCTACTTGGTTCTCTTGTCTATATTGTCCCATTCTATCTGGTTCTCCTGTCTTTGTATACTATGTTTTCTGACCCTCCGTCCCTCCCCCTAGTCCGCCGCCGCTCCACCTCCCTCGTAACTTCTTTATCTGCTGGGATTCAGGTGGAGCATCTGGCAGCTGCTCCGTAGGGGAGGGGGTAATGTCACGCTGTCAGTCTCTGTTTTTCTGGGTGTTCCCTAGTGAGCTAACTTCTCCTTAGGCACTTCACCATAGGCACTTTAATTCCTCTAGTCTGGTCCTGTCTTCACAGTAATTGCACTCCAATTAACCGCACAGGTGCAGACAATCCTTTGTCGTTAGCCTCCTTATAAATAGCTGTTCTTCTCTGTTGTTTGTATGGAGTCCTTACCCTATGTGTACCTATGTTCTCATCTCCCGAGACTTCACCTTGCCTTCTCGTTCTTCCGAGTTCCCATTCCGTTCCATCCGGTCCCCTTTTTTGTTTTGTTTCGTTTGTCTTCCTGGACTGTTTATTTTGTATTTACCCTTTTTGTTAATTAAACATACCTTGCAATTGGATCCTACCCTCTCCTTGTGTTTTTCCTAACACACGATCGTCACATGGACCTGCGTTTCCTGCCTGAAGACGAAGGCAGGGGCGCAGCCGACCCCCAAAAATAGGTGGATTATGAAACCACCAGACGGGGCCAGCCTTCCCCCCAAAATAAGTAGATGAAAGTATACACACCAGTTGTGAATCCTAAGGTTCCTGGAAGATATAAAGAGAGAGTTCGCATGATGTATGATAACGTTAGATTAAACCTCATATGCCTATGTTTAAATTGTTTTATTATAAAATATAAAATTTTATTATTTTATTTTATTTTATTTTATTTCAGACATAGACAGGCCTCGATAGACCATACAGAAATAGCCACAATAGGCCAGACAGAGACAGGCCTCGATAGACCGTACAGAAATAGCCACGAAAGGCCAGACACAGACAGGCCTCGATAGACCGTACAGAAATAGCCACGATAGGCCAGACACAGACAGGCCTCAATAGACCGTACAGAAATAGATTAGATTAGATTAGATTCAACTTTATTGTCACTGCACATGTAGGTACAAGGCAACGAAATGCAGTTAGCATCTAACCAGAAGTGCAATAAGCAGTAAGTACAGAATATACAAGGCCTATAATATGTACAATAACTATACAGATAAGTATTATGGACATAATTTACAGGTATTAAATACTATTAGCATGATATACAGATAGGTGTACTATGAACATACTATACAGATGGATTATGTAAAAGTGTATGTACACTATAGACAGAAATATGAACATAATTTACAGTATTGCAATGGACTGTAAAGTGCATGGAAAATATTTCAGTGTGCAAATGGATTGTACAGTGTTCCTGGATGAACAGACAGTAGTGCAAGTAATAACAGATTACTGTTTTTTGCTTGTTGTGAATAAATAAATAAGTCAGAGTGTTGAAGAGGGGGAGGAGTCTATGTGTGTGGTTTGGGGGGGGTGTCGAGGGGTGTCAGAGGGCAGAGTTCAGCAAGGAGACAGCTTTAGGGAAAAAGCTGTTCCTGAATCTTGTGGTCCTTCTCTGGAGGCTCCTGAAGCACCCCCCAGAGGGCAGGAGGTTAAACAGTCCATGGTCAGGGTGAGAGGAGTCCTTGAGAATGCTGCAAGCTCGACGTAGACAGTGTTTCCTCTGGATGTCCTCAAGAGCAGGAAGTGGTGTTCCTGTGATGCGTTGGGCAGTTTTCACCACCCTCTGCAGTGCCTTGCGGTCAGCCACTGAACAGTTCCCATACCAGACTGTGATGCAACTGGTCAGAATGCTCTCGATCGCACACCGGTAAAAGTTCACCAGGATGGATGAAGACAGCTGGTTCTTCTTCAGTGTGTAGGTACAAAGCAACGAAATGCAGTTAGCATCTAACCAGAAGTGCAATAAGCAGCAAGTACAGAATATACAAGGTCTATAATATGTACAATAACTATACAGATAAGTATTATGGACATAATTTACAGATATTAAATACTATTAGCATGATATACAGATAGGTGTACTATGAACATACTATACAGATGGATTGTGTAAAAGTGTATGTACACTATAGACAGAACTATGAACATAATTTACAGTATTGCAATGGACAGTAAAGTGCATCAAAAATATTTCAGTGTGCAAATGGATTGTACAGTGTTCCTGGATGAACAGACAGTAGTGCGAGTAATAACAGGTTACTGTTTTTTGCTTGTTGTGAATAAATAAATAAGTCAGAGTGTTGAAGAGGGGGAGGAGTCTATGTGTGTGGTTTGGGGGGGTGTTGAGGGGTGTCAGAGGGCAGAGTTCAGCAAGGTGACAGCTTTAGGGAAAAAGCTGTTCCTGAATCTTGTGGTCCTTGTCTGGAGGCTCCTGAAGCACACCCAGAGGGCAGGAGGTTAAACAGTCCATGGTCAGGGTGAGAGGAATCCTTGAGAATGCTGCAAGCTCGACGTAGACAGTGTTTCCTCTGGATGTCCTCAAAAGCAGGGGCAGTTTTCACCACCCTCTGCAGTGCCTTGCGGTCAGCCACTGAACAGTTCCCATACCAGACTGCGATGCAACTGGTCAGAATGCTCTCGATCGCACACCGGTAAAAGTTCACCAGGATGGATGAAGACAGCTGGTTCTTCTTCAGTGTCCTGAGGAAGAAAAGGCGCTGGTGAGCCTTCTTGACCAGGCTGGAGGTGTTTGTGGCCCAGGACAGTTCCTCCGAGATGGTGGTTCCCAGGAACTTGAAGCTGGAGACACGTTCAACAACCATCCCGTTAATGTGGATGGGGTCATGAGTGCTTCCTTTCTTCTTCCTGAAGTCCACAATGAGCTCCTTGGTCTTATTGGTGTTAATGAGCAGGTTATTGTCAGTGCACCATGTGGCCAGGTGCTGTACCTCTTCCCTGTAGGCAGTCTCATTGTTGTCTGTGATGAGGCCAATCACCGTGGTGTCATCTGCAAACTTAATGATGGAGTTGGATCCATGCACAGGCTTGCAGTCGTGGGTGTAAAGGGTGTAAAGGGTGTAAAGGGAGTAAAGATACAAGATGGTGGCGCGTCCACACGCAGCGGCTTCTCTCTGTCCCGACAGAACGGTGATTTCGTGTTTTTTGTCTTGTGAGTCGCAGTGTTTTTGCACGTTGTCGTCGCGTCTACCTGTCTGTAAGCGCAAATACAGTCGCGAGTTTCTGCTCGATGTCGGCAGAACTGCATTTTTACAGTTAAACTCCGCGCAAGCGGAACAGCTGCGGGATCTCGAGCGCCACAAGCGGCGTGAGAGGAAGCAGAAGAGGGGGAAGCGCGGAGGTATCCGGGCTAGGCTAACGGCTAACCCACACAAGCCATCTGTCCCCACCATCGTACTGGCTAATGTACGCTCGTTGGACAATAAACTGGACTACATTCGTTTACTACGCTCAACTCAGAGGACTGTAAGAGACTGTTGTGTTTTTGTGTTCACGGAAACATGGCTCAGCAACAGCGTTCCAGATGGCGCAATTCAGCTCGACCAGCTGACGTGCTATCGAGCGGACAGAGCTCTCGTCGCGGGAAGAAAAACCTGCGGCAGCGGGCTTTGTGTTTACATCAATGACGCGTGGTGCCGCGATACTGTTGTGATCAGCAAACACTGCTCAACCCTGGTGGAGTTTATGATTATTAAGTGCCGGCCGTTCTATCTGCCGAGGGAATATACTGCTATACTGCTCATTTCAGTGTACATTCCCCCATTCAACATCACCAGCAACAGGAACGACGCACTTAATGAACTGTACCAACACATCAGTGAGCAGCAGACAGCACACCCGGATGCTTTTCTCATCATAGCTGGGGATTTCAACCATGCTGACCTTAAGAGTGTGTTTCCAAAAATACACCAGCACATCAACTTTCCAACACGAGGTAATAACATTTTGGACTTTGTTTACACCACACAGAGAGGAGCTTACAAAGCCCTCCCCCTCCCCCACCTCGGAGCCTCAGATCACAACACTGTTATGCTAATGCCTGCATACAGACCACTCATTAAAGTCGCCAAACCAGTTTACAAACAGATTAAAGTGTGGCCAGAAGGATCATCAGAGATTCTTCAGGACTGCTTCAACACAACTGACTGGGACATGTTTAAACAGGCTGCCACATGCAATAACACCACTGACCTCCAGGAGTACTCAGAGACTGTTACTGCCTACATCAATAAGTGTATTGATGATGTAACGATCACAAAAACTATCACTGTCCGGGCCAACCAGAAGCCATGGATGACGGGGGAGGTCTACAGACTCCTGAAGACACGGAATGCTGCCTTCAGGGCTGGAGATGAGGTGGGCCTCAGAACAGCTAGGGCCAACCTGTCCCGTGGCATCAGAGAGGCTAAGAGACAGCACTCCAGGAGGATAGCTCATCAATTCAGTGACAGCAGAGACACTAGGAACCTGTGGCAGGGGATACAGACCATTACGGACTACAAGCCCCCACCACGGACCTGTGACAACAACATCTCTCTGCTGACTTCGCTCGCTTTGAGCAACAAAACAGCACCACTGCACAGAAGACTCCACCTCCTCCCGGCGACCAGGTGATGACGCTGACCCCAGACAGCGTGAGGAAATCCTTCAGCAGGATCAATGCCCGCAAAGCTCCAGGTCCTGACAACATCCCTGGGCGTGTACTGAAAGACTGTGCAGCAGAACTCACTGATGTCTTCACAGACATTTTTAACATCTCACTGAGTCAGGCTGTTGTTCCCACATGCTTTAAAACTACCACTATCATCCCAGTCCCGAAGAAGCCATCTCCATCCTGCTTCAATGACTACCGTCCTTTTGCACTTACCCCCATCCTCATGAAGTGCTTTGAACGGCTAGTCATGCACCACATCAAGTCTGCCCTCCCCCCCTCCCTGGACCCCTTCCAGTTTGCATATCGGTCCAACCGGTCGACCGATGATGCCATCTCCACTGCCGTCCACTCAGCACTCACCCATCAGGAAAAAAAGGACTCTTATGTCAGAATGCTGTTCATAGACTTCAGTTCAGCATTCAACACAATCATCCCTCAACAGCTCATCTACAAGCTGAGTCAGCTGGGGCTTAACACTTCGCTGTGCAACTGGCTGTTGGACTTTCTGACTGGAAGACCTCAGGCAGTACGGGTCGGCAGCAACACATCCAGCACCATCACACTGAACACTGGGGCCCCCCAAGGATGTGTGCTGAGCCCCCTCCTCTTCACTCTGCTGACCCATGACTGCACACCGTCACACAGCTCCAACCTCTTCATTAAGTTTGCAGATGACACGATGGTGGTGGGTCTCATTAGCAACAAAGATGAGACAAACTACAGGAGTGAGGTGAGCCGCCAGGCTGGGTGGTGCAGTGACAACAATCTCTCTCTGAATGTGGAGAAAACGAATGAGATTGTTGTAGACTTCAGGAGAGCACACACTCAGCACGTTCCTCTGACCATCAACGGTGCGACTGTGGAGAGAGTGAGCAGCACCAAGTTCCTGGGTGTGCACATCACAGAGGACCTCTCCTGGACTGTAAACACCGCAGCACTGGCCAAGAAATCACAACAGCGTCTCTACTTCCTCCGCAAACTGAGGAGAGCCAGAGCCCCACCCCCCATCTTGTACACATTCTACAGAGGGACCATCGAGAGCATCCTGTCGAGCTGCATCACTGTGTGGTATGGCGCCTGCAACGCGTCCTGCCGAAAGACTCTACAACGCATAGTGAGAGCAGCTGAGAAGATCATTGGTGTCTCTCTACCCTCCCTCCAGGACATTTATGGAACACGTCTCACCCGCAAAGCCCTCTGCATCACAGGTGATCCCACCCACCCATCACACAGCTTCTTCAGCCTGCTGCCATCTGGGAGGAGACTGCGGAGTCTCCAGGCCAGGACCAGCAGACTGAAGGACAGCTTCATCCACCAGGCTGTCAGGAAGCGGAACTCCCTCCCGAACCTGCCCCCCCTCCCCTCTTCTTCCCCAGGCACCACTGAACTATGACCCCCCCCCCCCCCCACTAATTATATGATGACATGCATGAGTCACTTGTGCAGCATTGGTCTGCTCACTCACCGCTCACTACCTCATTCGGCATGGAACTACCTCATCAGTCAGTTAAATAACTGCTCTTGGTCACTTGTCACTTGTCACTTTAATCAGACTTAAGATATTTTTAATAAGTGATTTTTTTGCACTAAAAAAATCTTTTAACTGCACTGTTGTTCACTTCATTGATTTGCACTATATCTGTCATTTACCTTGCGCTGCTTTATTTAACTTTATTTTTAACTTTTATTTTTATTATTATGTCTTTTTTTTATAATTCCCTTATTGTATAATTGTATCTACATTTTATATTTGATCTAGTTATTTTTTTTAGGCTTTAATGTTAATGTTATCTGTATGCACCGGGGTCTGAGAGTAACGCAATTTCGATTCTCTGTATGTATGTACTTTACATGTGGAAATTGACAATAAAGCAGACTTGAACTTGAACTTGAACTAAAGGAATGGGCTCAGCACACAGCCCTGTGGTATGCCAGTGTTGAGTGTGATTGTGGTGGAGTGTGTGTGGCCTAACCGAACATGCTGAGGCCTGTTGGTCAGAAAGTCAATAATCCAGTTGCAGAGGGAGGTGTTAATGTCCAGGTCTCCAAGTTTTGTGGTCAGCTTGGAGGGAATGACGGTGTTAAATGCTGAACTGAAGTCAACAAACAACATCCTAACAAACGTGTTGTTGTGGTCCAGGTGTGTGAATGCAGAGTGCAGCACTGTGCATACAGCATCCTCTGTGCTCCTATTTCTGCGGTAGGCAAATTGGTGTGGGTCCAGTGTGGGTGGGAGGCAGTCTTTGAGGTTTGCTAGGACCAGTCACTCGAAGCACTTCATAATGATGGGTGTGAGGGCGATAGTCATTGAGGGACGTTGGGGAGGAGTGTTTCGGTACTGGCACAATGGATGTGGACTTAAAACATGTTGGCACAGTTGCTTGGGTGAGGGACAGGTTGAAAATGTCTGTGAAGACCCCTGCAAGCTGCTCTGCACATGCCTTAAGCACACGTCCAGGAATGCCATCAGGGCCAGCAGCCTTGCGTGCGTTGATCCGGCTCAGTGCAGTGTGGACATCTGTGGAGGTGAGTTTGAGAGGTTGGTGGTCTGCTGAGGCTGAGATTTTGGTGGCCGCCTCCTTGCTGTCGCTGTTGAAGCGAACATAAAAGTCATTTAGCTCGTTAAGGAAGGAGACGTCCATGACCGTTGGAGTGGAATTGCTTGACTTGTAGTCACTGATGATCTGGATGCCCTGCCACATGCGTCGGGAGTCAGAGTTGGAAAAATGTTCCTCTACCTTCAGCTTGTAGCAGTACTTGGCCTTTTTGATGACCCTTTTCAGGTTAGCCCTGGATTTTCTGTAGGCCCGAGCATCATCTGACCTGAAGGCAGTGTTGCGGGCTTTCAGCAGAAGTCGCACCTCCTTGTTCATCCATGGCTTCTGATTAGGGTATGTTGTTATCTGTTTTTCTGTTGTTACACTGTCAATGGTGAAGTTGATGTGATCCAGTACAGAGGAGGTGTAGATATCAATGTCCGTGTGTGAGCCACAGGCAGCCTGAGAAGCAAACATTCTCCAGTCAGTGTGTTGAAACCTGTCTTGAAGTAAAGAGTCTGCTCCAGTTGGCCACACTTTGATGGTCCTCACTGATGGCTTCACACCGTTGATTAGGGGTGAATACTTAGGGTGAGAAACAAAGAAAAGTGATCAGACTGTCCGAGGTGGGGGAGGGGGGTCGCGATGTAAGCTCCGTTAATGTTTGTATAAACATGATCCAAAGTTTTGTCTCCTCTGGTGTGGCAGGAAACATGCTGGTGTAATTTGGGCAGTACTGTTTTTAATTTGCAGTGATTAAAATCACCCGCAACAATAAAAGCAGCCTCCGGGTGAGCAGTCTGTTGTTTACTAATGGCTGCATGAAGTTCGTTCAAAGCAAGCTTGGCATTAGCATCCGGTGGAATATAGACTGCGGTTATTATGGTGGAAGTGAACTCCCGTGGCAGATAAAAAGGTCAACATTTAACCATGAGAAACTCTAGGTTAGCTGAGCAGTGTCTCCCAACAATGACAGTGTTCGTACACCAAGCTTTGTTGACATAAATGCACAATCGACAACCTCTTGTCTTGCCGGAGTCATCTGCCGTTCTATCTTCCTGGTACGTGTAGCGTCCGGCTAGCTCAATAGCATTGTTGGGTACGTCGCTGTGTAGCCATGTTTCTGTGAAAACCATGACATTGCAGTCCAGAAGTCTCTTACTGTGGGTGATGCGGAGTCGTAACTCATCCATTTGGTTCACCAGTGCCCGCACATTAGCGAGGAAAATGCTGGGTAAAGTGAGCCGGAGCGGTGTTAGCTTTAGCTTGACTCTTAGACCTCCGTGCTTCCCCCGCCTTTGTTTACGATCTTGCCACCGCCTGCGAGCACTTCCGCCCGG
The DNA here is from genome assembly GCF_003368295.1 of Carassius auratus. NCBI lineage: Eukaryota > Metazoa > Chordata > Actinopteri > Cypriniformes > Cyprinidae > Carassius > Carassius auratus. Next base: position 1,992,012 of record NC_039270.1, read on the forward strand.
CCGGGTAGAGTGCCTCGACATGCCTCGACATAGACTGTACAGAAATAGCCACAAAAGGCCAGATACAGACAGGCCTCGATAGACCATACAGAAATAGCCATGATAGGCCAGACACAGACAGGCCACGATAGACCGTACAGAAATAGCCACGATAGTCCAGACACAGACAGGCCACGATAGACCGTACAGAAATAGCCACGATAGGTCAGACATAGACAGGCCTCAATAGACTAATCAGATATATTTTTTAATAAACCGCTAGTAACACCACCACCAGTAATTGCATGAATTTACCTGATTTGTTACTGGAGAGCTTGCTGAGCTTCGAGAATAGTTTTAGAATCAGGTCTGATATATGATTGGAACGCAGAGGAAGACCATCTGCCCATGATCTTAATAGCTGACATAGAGATTCCTCGTTCAGCTGCTGAAGTACCTGGCTCAATTCTGAATGAATGGCTGGCATAGAGAGAGAGGGATAGACTTCAGCTTTTGAGAACAGTGGTTAAGTGAGTTCTAAAACAGGCCTTGGAAAGGGGTGCTCCGTGAGGTAAAGTAAAGAGCGGTTCATTTTTAGAAGTTCTGGACCGGATTTTAAGGAATTTCACCATGGCTGAAAAGGGACAGAAATTATTACTGATTTTTTTAATTTTTAAGGTAGCACCAGAACCTTGCGCATCGGTTTTTGAGTGCTTAAGGAAGAGTGTGAAGAATTTAGATCCGAATCGTAGATCTGAAAAGGAAATGCCACGAGCAGGATCAAATTGATTAGTTTATGAAGTTAATTCCCCTGGACGCATAAACCCGTAAAAGGCAGATAAAACACTGCCTTGAGAAGAATATTGAGGTACTTAGAAAGAAGGCCATAGCGGACAGAAGTAATTAATTTTTGCAATATAGGCAGGGTAATAGGCAGACGTTTGTCTCTAATTTTGTTGGAAGATTTAGCTAACCCCTTGAGTAGTAATCAAATGGAATATTCAGAAAAAATGCTTTGAAAATTAGGATTATAAAATTTAGTGTAGAATTGGATGCCGGCGAGGAGTCTGCAAATAGAAGAAATTTTAAGATTGCGATTTTTAAAATTAAAGAAGTGAAAAGAGGAAACGGTCAAAATTAAAATAGGAAAAACTGAAATTTGGAAGGAAAACAAAACATTAGAAAAGTGGACCATGCAGACGTGTAGGCTTTGGGTGTAGAGGGAGCGACGCCTTTAGAAATGTAATTTCTAACTGACGTAAGCAGGTTGTTTACTTTAGTAAAATGTCTGTTAACGGAGGGGCAGATTGAAGGATCCGGGTTGGCTGAGGGGCACAGCTGTCTGAAATCGAAATCGAGCGCATCAGCAATAACATTGGAGTGACCGGGTATGTGTTCAGCTTTGATAATATAATTGAAAACAACGGCCTCTTGAGGATTGACCACAAGTTCTCAATGGGATTAAGATCTGGGGAGTTTCCAGGCCATGGACCCAAAATTTCAACATTCTGGTCCCAGAGCCACTTAGTTATCACTTTTGCCTTATGGCACGGCGCTCCATCGTGCTGGAAAATGAATTGGTCTTCACCAAACTGTTGTTGGATTGTTGGAAGTTGTTGCTGTTGGAGGGTGAATTGCTATTATAAAAACTTAAGCAGCAACTTTACCAATTTCCAATATCTATGCAATTCTCAAAACTCTTGGCCGCGACTGTAGATGACCACGATAGGCCATTGTATGTGAAAACCGTGATTGACTTAACATGAGGAGCATGTGAAAAGGACCACCACCATTAGTTTGCAAAGAGTTTTAAACTGTACCTTGAGTTTTATGTGAAATAGTTTAGAGACTAATCTTGACAGAAATATGGTGGGGATGATCATGTGGATTGTGATAATTCGAAACCACCGCATTGAGTGAGAGAGGCCATTAGTTTAGGTTAAATGATAGAGGTAGAATTAGGGTCCTAACAGTGACTTAAGAGCATATACAATACATAACATTCCTTAGGCTAGACTCATGTGCATGCTTGATAGAACTCCATCTAACTGAGAGAATCCGCAGAAGAAATGGATTCCCTCCCAAAAAAAGAAAATGAGCCAGATCAGCAAGACCACAAAAAAAAACTCAATGTTAAGCGAAGACCTCGATAGACTCTAATATATGAAGGCCAAGATAGGCCGAATTTCATGAACCGTAATTGGAAAAACTTACCTGATAGACCACATGGTAGGAATTACGCAAGGTGCCACAACAGTGCGTGTAATGTGAAGGCCGCAACAGCCAAGTAAGACTGAAGTCGATGTGTATGAGAGACAGAATGAACCAACACCAGTAGATGTGCAAAATAAACAAGCCTTGATTGTAGCTTAAAGTCCGCATAAAATCAAAATTGACTTGAACTTACTAGCACACATTGGTAATCTTGATGTAAATAATTAATCATTGATTGTCTTCGAAATCTGAACATTTCCACTCTGTAATGCATAGTTTTTCTGATGACGTCAGTTTGACAGCATGTGCAGAACATTAATATTCGGTTTAAACTGGAGATATGTCACTACTCTGAAATAAAATCAGCTGCAACATCCGTTTCATGTGGACTTTAAGATGCCTGCTGAGCATTGAGCCGAATCTTACCTATGACTCAAATGAAAGTGTCCATTTATACATCAGCTTGATAGATCCAGTGTTCATAATAGTCCAAGAGTAAGCCGTGTAAAGATGAGGTGAGAGCAACGGTTCTCTGCATCTGCAGCCATAGAATCCCATTCCTGTACGAAGCATTCAGGAATAGACGCAAATGTGACCCGTCACGGAAACCAGTGACACAAGTCGGCAGCACAACTTGAGAGAAAGAAGCGTTTTTTTTTTTTTCAAAATTGGTGATTTTCATTTTTTTTGCAGAAACTGTTAGTTGATATCACTAAGAAGCCTCTCCGTGTTTGAGATAGCAATATGGTATATTTGAAAGCGTACATTTTGAGGTTGAAATCAGCTAGTTTGTCGGAGATTCTAGCATGCAGTAGGGGCGTTTCATTGTCTGTCTGTATTTTCATACTGGATAAGCCGGCTTTTGTTTCTTTTGTTATTGCCCCCGCCCTCCGAGGGAAGCGTGGCTACTTAGTATGCAGCGCTCTGGCTGGCTGGCTGTAGCTGATATCAAAATTCAATGAAGATGGACGCCACAAAGATGAACACAGACGAGCTGAACCGTGGCCGTTACACCAAAAATGCTTTGAAGTACTTCTTCGACAAGCCGGATGCTTATAAACAAGCGCTCACTGATTCTAAAGACGATCTGAGCGACGATGAAAGCGGCATAATAAGACTGTAATATCCCTAATCTACAACTAAGCGAAGATGACGACGAGGAAGAATGTATTGGACTGGCGTCAGACGAGTTGGACAGTAAGATATCAGAGGCTATATCGATAGTAACATTTGATGGGGATAAAGACAGAGAAATGGGGAAAATCCGTAACATTTAGAGGCAAACAGGCGCACAGTGAAAACTTCGGATCTGCAAGAATACTTTTCCGTTTCTTATGGGGTGAGTTTCCATAAACATCAAAGTTTGTAGTTTTGGAATCAGTCTAAGAACACATACACGTTATTTCATGTTTAGTCCATGTTTAGACCTTCCCATATCTACCTATTGTTATTAGCTAGCTCATTGGTTATCACAGAATCCCATTAAAAAAGTCCTAATGATACACAATCAAATCAATTCACCAAGTTTTATGTAGAAAACCAGCAAATAACAAATAAATTTAGCATCAATATGTACTTTTTGTTTACATAAACATTAAAATAATAACATTAAAAATGATGGCCACATTTGAAAGATTTTTTATAAAAAGATAAAACTCAAATATTTCAGCCTCTAAATCATTTTTATAAAAGTCAAAAAAATGAATTACTGATATTTACAATGCACATTCTCCTTCATTATTAATAGTATGCGGTCCGATTTTTCCTGTTGTGTCTGTCGTTGCTATGCAGGGGGTATGGCTTATCTAAATGAGATGTAAATGAGTCCCATTGTCACTGGCAGCAGTGAGAACTGCACAATCTTCAGAAGCTGTTTCTGCTTTTTGAGCTTTTTTGAGTGCCTACCTTCAAATGGCCACAACTTCTCCAAATATTATCAGATTTCCATGTGTTACATGTCGCAGAAATGAGTCGAACCAGACAAATCAAAGAGTCTATCAGAGCTGTATGCATTGAAACGAGAGCCGAACTCCTCAGGAAGTCATAAATCAGTTCTAGTGCCACAAGAACCAAGCAAGATAACCAACCAACCAACTTGTTCACACAACAGCTTTCAACATTAACACCAATAGAACAATTATTGACAATTTTAATTCGAAGAAGAGATTGTCAAATTTATTGTTCGTGATTGAAATGCAACGCTGGACATCACATGTAAACCCAGGAGATCAAGTTAAATACTTGCATTGACTTCCCCCATCCAGCAGAACCAGACTGAAATTCCTAAGGGGGAAGGGCTTTAAACCTTTGTCTTCACAGAAAAGTCCCTTTGCCAGAGAATGGCAAAGAAACTGCTTTTTGTACATTATATATGGACCAGAATGAACTCAAAAAGACTTATAAACGAATCATTCCATTGCTTAACTATATTTATTAATGTGTAACCCACACATTTGACTATCATGTATAATCACTTATTGTTATAGGAATCATGTCCAAAATTAGATCCTGCGAGGCAGGAACCACATGCTTGGTAAGATAAACAAATGATTTATGATCCCCTGAGCCAAGACCATATCTGATTGGTCAAGGCAACATTTGAGGGGTGGCCCACAAGGAAGTTTAAATACTTTGGACACCATGAAATTTGGCTTTTAGTCTGCTTTTAGTCCCTAGCTGCTGCTATTAGCCATGTCGGCTTTTAGTTCCAGCCTTGCTCGTGCTATCAGTCATGCCTGCTCTTAGCTTTTAGCTCGTAGCTTTGCTACCTAGCTTTAGCTTGTAGCATCTAGCCATGCGGTTAGTCATCATTTTTCTTTGAGCGCGGTTCCAGCGTGCCTGCCTGCTGCTACTATGCCACGATGAGAAGGAACACAACCTAGTCTTGTCAAACTTTATTTCTTTTCTTTTCCGTTTGAGAGTTTCGTGTTCTGAGTTAAGTTTTGTAACGTCGAGTCTCTGACGCCTGACCTCGGATGCCCGTTCAACTTCGACCAGCGCACACGACTCTGCACTTTCAGCCAACGCCCAACAACCAAGGGCTTCCCAAGACGTCACTTCACTACTGAACTTCCAGCCAATCAGCGACACCGGGATACCCCTTTCAACGGGAGTCCCTTTCACAGGAAACGAAGGCAACGTATCCCCAGATATTTGTTGTGCTGGTGTATCTAATATAATTTTAGTCACATTGAGGAACACAATGCAAGGGCTAATTACGTGATTGATGGTTGTTCATGTCTATGCAATTTAACGTATTGCTGTAAACTCGGAATTCCATATTTCCATTCTCTTAAACTCATCTTTTCCTAACTTTCGATCTTCCTGCAACTTGTGTGAATGTGTGATTGTGTGCGTTTATGTGTTAGATTAGTTTATATGTCTTAGATTTATCTAATAAAGCCTTATTCATATTGAAAAGAGAAGTATCTTGTGTTTTGTGCTTACAAGTTAATGTCTTAAACTGCCGATCTTGTTACTGTGCTAATTGATAGTGTTTTCACTATAGTTTGGATATTAGTATCCAGCGCAGATTTGATGTTAAACGGCTCGTTCACTGAACCGCAGGCGCGTCTCCGTGAACAGCCGTGAAACAGTGATTCTGTTCAAATTCCCTTTAAAATCTTAAATGATTCCCTTTGAGCTAAATTGACCTGTTTCCCTTACATACACATCGTTGGAAAGCTTGGAGACTACACTTTCAGAATCTGTCGAATAACTCAAAATGCCCCAGAACTTACTTTCCGTGATTAGTCATAAATGAAACAATGACTGAATAAACAAAGATTAAAGCATAGGATTAAGACAACAAATATCTTAAGTATGCTAGACAAAGCATATTTTTACAGAAATGCGAACAACAATCTTTATCAGTATAAAAGATTGTAGCTTTTATAACAAGCCTTAAAATGCCTCATTACGAAGGAGTTATTCAAAACATTGCATGCACTATGATCAACATCTTAATTATGCAGTGCGAGTCTGCTAGATAAACAAGCACGAAACGACCAGTGCTTTATCTTGAACGTGTTAGTATAAAGCCTTGCAGAGAATAAAATTAATGCCCGAGCGCCACAAGTGCACAGAACAAAAATGATACTTATAATGCTGTAGACTGATGAAGTGATGGAGGCGAGATGCCGAAAGAGGCCGGCAGCCTTGATTCTGTCTGCTGGAGAGACTTCATTCGTGCAGGTTCACGTGAGCGTACAGATGAAATATTTGTTGATTGAGACAAAAGTCCTTTCAGGTGTTGAGACCCAAGGAGCACTGACTCGACATCTCCGAAGCACCAAGACCGGGGTTATGTTTTTTTGTTTTTTTTTTCTCTGCGGGTTGCTATTCCTGTACGGGGTTTGAGGTGACCCCAATAATGTCCTATTTAGCCCCTAGAATGTGAATTCTACCGGGAAACCACTTTTGAAACGCGATTGGGCTATTTTTAAGTAGTAATTGGCTGTTTTGAGAAAACCTGGCAAACCTGGAAAGCACACAGAACTCCGCCAATGTTTCACATCCTCTGCCGAGAAAAGCCAAAAGCCTGTATATCATCCAACATGAACGACCGCAGATAGTCACCGCGACACCGAGCAAAGCCAACGATCCCGTGTGCATCTTGAGAGGAACGTCTAACTCGCCATAGTTTGCAGGACACAAACTTAAAGCTGCAGTTAGTAACTTTTTACATATTTGTAAAACCTTTCATTATGTCCTGACAGTAGAATGTGAGAATCTGTAAAAAAAAAATCAAGCTCCTCTGGCTCCTCCCAGTGGTCCTATTGCCATTTGCAGAAATACGCTGCTCTATGCAGTTCTGTTTATTAACCGCTAGAGCGTCAAAAGTTACCGACTGCAGAATTAACTATAGCAAGTAAATCAATAAACGCGACAGCTTGAGCAAGGAACAATCGCGTCGGAATCTGCGGTTGTTATTAAGCCGGCATCTGCGAACTCAAACATGTGTAAGTACGATCTTTTATACCGAAGTATAAAGACGTGATTGGGTAATGATGAAGGTAATAAGTGACGAAGTAATTGAGTCTTCCTGGCAGAACTTAGGCTTAAGCTTTAATTTCTTTTCGTCTTTTTATCTTGGACACTTTGTGTCCCTCTACTCCCCTATTTTACCAGAAGCTCTGTCTTTACATCAGAGTCTAAACTCTCTCTATAATTCACAGTAAATCCTCTCTATTCTAAATCCAGTCCAAGTTTTAGCTGATTGAGAAATCAAGCAAACGGTTAACTTCTATAGGGTTGGACTGGTGCCTACTAAAAGAGAGCAGTTTGTTGTCAGTTAAACAGCTTACAAAGAACTGCTATTAGACCATTCAATTATCAGTTTGCACATTAATATGACCACTGTTGGGAACGTTACTTTAAAAAAGTAATTAGTTAAATATTATATATATAGAAGTTCTTTAGTTTATTTTAATAAGCAAGTTCTTCTTTGCTGGAAAAGAGCAAGTTGTTCCTTCTTTGAAGTATGCAAAAAAGAGCGGTAACCTATTCTGTCTGATATGAGCATTTCCTTTTTTTTATAAATACATCAGTATGATGCATTTTATTATAACTTCAGACTGAAATCATATAAACAATCTACCAAACGTAATAACCAGATTCAAGAAGAAAAATTATTTACCTCTGTTTTTCCCTCTTTCTTTATTATTAGCTTAATACGGCCGTTTAAAATAGTCACCCAATCTTGGTCCCATTGAGCACAATGCACAAATTATTTTAGTTACCACAAAAACTAGTCTCAATCTCCGCAATGTATTACTTTTCAGGTTGTCCCCCGGAGATAACGGACACAAACTTCATACTCGTAAAGATAAGATGTAATGCAAACCATCTCTCTGAAAACATTTAACATTATAGTATTTGTTTATTCATCAATATAATTCCCTTCTGGCTCCCACCTTTCATATAAACTAGCCTTTAGCTTTTCAGAGCCAATACGTAACTCAAATGTTCTAAAATAATTCAGCCAAATCATATAAATGGAGTTTTCCAGGTAATGCGAAAAATGAATAATTCGCAAGACTGCAGTGGAAAACGTTTTTTTTGCATTTACAGGTCACAGGTGTGTAAAAAAATCATTCTAAAATGTATATAACCTTCAATGTACTAAGAAACACTTCATATTTGGCCGCTCTCCAGTATAAGGGCTTTCCCTACCATCAATGCTTAGACAATTTACACTAGACACGTCTTCGGTGCAGTGAGCCTCTGATACAGCCACTGAAGCTGCACACGACCACTCTAGTGAATACTTGTGCCACGCGCATTCCTGAAGCGACTCTCTGCTTCTGCAAAGACACACGCATACTTCTACTTTCTATAAATACAGCCAAAATCCATTTCCACAACTTATCTGGAGTAGCTTAAAATAACAACGCATAGATCGTACACAGCTAAGTGAGAACAAAGCAAGAGTAGATTCGTTTCAAAACGTCACTAAATCCGAGGAACCTTCAATGGCAAATAGACATTACTAAACAATTTTGCTGAAATACTACTCTGCTTTTCCACCCATCCTGTCCAGATCACATATATAATTACAACAATTTGTCCCCTTGGAATTATAAGGTTCTATCTGCGTTCCGAGTAGTTTTGAGATATTGAGCTTTAGAGTTTTTGCGTTCCATAGACTTCTGTAGATGGAACCTTTTTGTTTTTTTCAATAAAAAATCCCAAAATGTACACAACTTAAAATAAATCATCACATAATGTAAATAAATTGTCACAGAATAAGAATATGTGAATAACTCAATTTTGACAAAAATGTCAGATAGAACCTTATAATTCCAAGGGGACGAATTACTATCTAGCAATTTATTTGTCTTAGTGCCTTGCAAGGACTTCACAAAACTCTCCAATCATTTAAAATCATCATTTCATCTTGGAAGGACCGAAAAGTCTCCAAACAAGATTTAAGTCATCAGTTTTATATTAACTTTGTGATTTTTGACCAAAAGAAACTTCCAATTCAGCAGTATCATAAAGACACCTAAAAGGACTGAGAACTCTTCTGGCTAAGAAATGGATAATCTTTCACAAAACTTCTATTTTGTATTTTAGAAATAGGTAATGAAAGACGCAAAACATCCACTCTTCTTCTCACATATCATATGTGAGGATAACAAACTAAATGCCAAATATGGCTCAATCCAAATAGCGAAAACGAGAAAAACATAAATTTCTCTTAAAGACAGTGAGGAAATTATTGAATTATATATTAACTTTCTTTGATAAATCCCAGAAAAAAGGGCGAGCCCCCAAAATGTTAAACTTGGTAAAGTGTCAAAATGGCTCAGTTTTCTCAGTCCTTCAGAAGTATTCATGGCTGTGGGAAGAAAAGGCACGACAGACACAAGATCTGAGTATACCTTCACTTCAAATCTTTATTGTTATACACTGAGTTTATTATATAGGATAAATTAAAGGTGGTATGATCTTTTTCTACCAATGAGATATGTGTTGGATATAAGCCAAAACAACAAGTTATATATAACATACATGTGATCAGGAATAACTGGACAATAATACTGTCACTGAGCCTTTCAACTTTATGCAAAGGTTAGACTGAACTCATCAACCTGGGCCTAAAAGGTCCCCCCACCAATCTGCACCGATTCACTTTTAGGTATTATCTGCGCATGCGCGTATACATTTGGGTAAAGAGACATAAGACTAAAGCATAGAGAGAGAGAAAACACAGATGGGAGGAGGGAGACAAGAAGAGGGATCAAAGAAGACAAAGAAAAGACGAAACACGTCATTTGTAGGAAAAACAGGAAACATCAGTGGAAGAGGACGAGTAAGAAGGGAGGAAGATTGCAAAGAGGCAAACTCACATTAATACCTGACAGAGATCATGAAATAATCTAAACAGTGTTCCCAACTTTTTTGGAATCAGGTTTTTAAATGTAAAACTAGATTTTCTCAGACATCTACTGCAATCAGTTTGGATCAGTTTATGGATTGCTCTGAGCTTTGACTGGAGTGTGTTGCAAGCTGTACTGTATGCTTCTTTAGAGGCCTGACTTTAAGGACAAGCTATGAGTCTTTTGTAATTAGTGTTCTTTGTCTCAAGAAGCTTCTGGATCTCAGAATCATTATCATCAAACCCCAATTAGAGCTGAAACGATTCCTAAAGTAACTCAAATACAAAAAATCATTAAGGTAAATTATGTGCCTCGGGTTTCATTTAGTCCATTTACTATAACTACACACGGAACACTATGTTTCCCCAGGGACCATTATTACTGACACACAACCCGATAAACACTGGACAATACCTGCGTCCCAGTGTGCACACTATCCATCCTAAATGATATGTGATATTAGTAATTTTACTATTTAAGGCAGATATGGTGGATAGTATGCACATTGGGATGCAGGAATATTTGAGACTGTAAATCAATAAGGTGGCTAGTTATGATGTCTCAAATTAGATCACAGGCATCCAGTATGGTTTTCCGGCCTTGACCCTTATGCTCAGAGATTGTTCCAGATTCTCTGAATCTTTGGATGATATTATGCACTGTAGATGATGATAACTTCAAACTCTTTGCAATTTCACCCTGAGAAATTCCTTTCTGATATTGCTCCACTATTTTTCACCGCAGCATTGGGGGAATTGGTGATCCTCTGCCCATCCTGACTTCTGAGAGACACTGCCACTCTGAGAGGCTCTTGTTATACCCAATCATGTTGCCAACTGACTTAATAAATTGGAAATTGATCCTCCAGCTGTTCCTTAAATGTACATTTAACTTCTCCGGTCATTATTGCTACCAGTCCCAAATTTTTGGGAATGTTTAGCGGTCATGAAATCCAAAATGAGCCAATATTTGAAATAACATTTAAAAATTTCTCACTTTCAACATTTGATATGCTATCTACATTATATTGTGAATTAAATATAAGTTTGAGATTTGTAAATTATTCCATTCCTTATTTACTCACAATTTGTACAGTGTTCCCAACTTTTTTGGAACTGGGTTTGTATGTGTCGAAAAAATGTACCTCTATTTATTTTAGTTCTGTGACTTGACAAAATTTATCAGGACTCGACTTGCTTAGGGTGAACCCTTGACTTGACTTGCTTGATTTATCTGAACTGTGGGTTAAGACTTGAGATTTGCTTGAACTTGACCATGTGTGACTTGTCCCCACCTCTGATAGAATATGTGCAATGAACAATCTATGTATTTTCTTGTTGTAGCAAATCATTACACTCTAACGCTGTCAGTATTTTTCGTTCACTTTATCACTTTCAAATACAAATAAGTAAATAAATAATGGATTTTCAGACCAAGTCATTATATTAATTAAACTTATTTATTTATTTGAACGAACATCATAAAAGATGAAGATGAAAAAAAGGGTGTGGTCTAAAAAAAAAAAAGACAAAAAAAAAAAAAAAAAAACAGGTAGTGAAGGAGTCGACTCGTGGAAGTGGGAGCCGGGTGGGCGGAACTGAGTTAATTTGTATCTGCATGGAATATTTGAGGTAGTCTTTGACACCAGGAAGATCGCCTTGGTATCTTTGAATTAACCTGCATGAGGAGTTGAAGAAATTGAAGCAGAATACCAGTTCATCAAAATGGGTTTGGTGATTTCTATTTCTACTCCCGTTTAACTCGACTGTTGGCCACATTATTCTTGCACAAAATCTCTTTTTTGAATTTCAAAAAAGAGCTCAAATACTATTTCCACGGCTTTAAAGCTTTTGTCGTTCACGCATTCCTTCATAAAATGTATAGGCCCTAGTCCTAGACAGAAGTCTATATAATTTTTTTTGGTTGATTGTTTGTTTTTGACAAACTTTGATTTATTTTTATCTTTTCTTTGTTATGAAACTGTAATCTAAGTTTTTTTTTTTTTTTTTTACATTATACTTCATAATTTACTGTCTTTGCAGATAATGATTTGTGTTCATTACAGCACTGAGAAGTTTAAATGGGAGAAAGAAGACTATATCTCTATGATCATGAACTTAAATGCAGACAGTCGTATTGGCCAAAGCTGCTTTGCCTGTGTCTTAGTCCAGTGAAGTAGAAGGTGTTAAATTAGTAAAGTCTGCTGGGTCATTAGAAAAAGATCACCTGATACTTAAAGGTCACGTTTTTCATGTTTTTTTGAAGCTTTGATTGTGTTTACAATGTGCAATATAACGTGTTCATGTTTCGCGTGTAAAATTCACTTATCTGTATAACACAGTTTTCACTGTCATAAAAACGGGCTGATGACTTCCTTGTTCTATAAAGTCCCTCCTTCAGAAATACGTAACGAGTTCTGATTGTGCCAGCGGTTCCTGTGTTGTGATTCGACACCAGCTTAGCGCACGCTGCCCTCCTGGAAATGCGATTGGGCTGGTTTTGGAGTAGTTTTGAGAAGCAAGTGGGCAGGATTTGTTTTGAAAACCTGGCAATCCTGATCTCAAGGCACTTGGTGGAGATGTACTTCTAATCACAGGAGCGTTTTTACTGACGAGATGCGCATGAAAATCGCATTTGTTTTTTGCACAGCCCAAACATCTATTCAACAAATCTAAACAGCGTTGCCCTTTGTATAAGTTACAGAAACTGTTAAACGCACCAACTTAAATAATGAAATACACTTACCGCTTGTGGTCCATAAACAGTGCCTTCTCCAGACAAAGAGGGAACTGCTCCATCTTTCAAGAATAATCTTTGTGCGAATCCAGCATTAAACTGATTGAGATTGAGGAAGCTGTCTTCAGCAAAATATGCTGCACATAGTTTTACATGTGGATTATAACTTTCGGGAACCGAGTTAAACATAAATTGTAACCATTGATCTCTAAGTACAGCAACCCTGGGAAGCCCAAAAAAAGGTGATTGGACTCCGAGATGAAAATAACAGCATTTCGATGACATGGCGACGAACGCACTCTTCAAATGCAGCTCTTCCTTCTTCTCCGTTGGAGCGGAACAAGACCACGCCCCCTTTTTTGTGTATTCCTGTGGGTGGAGGTTAGTCAAAAAACGGTTTTAGTGACGTCATTAATGCAGGATGCTGAGTGTAACAGAAATGAGTCGAACCAGACAAATTAAAGAGTCTATCAAAGCGATGTTTGAAACACGAGAGCCGAATTCCTCAGGAAGTCATAAATCAGTTCTAGTGCCACAAGAACCAAGCAAGATGACCAACCAACTTGTTCACACAACAGCTTTCAACATTAACACCACTGGAACAATTATTTACAATTTCAATTGTGTTGTTCGTAATGGAAATGCAACGCTGGACATCACATGTAAACCCAGGAGATCAAGTTAAACACTTCCATTGACTTCCCCCACCCAGCAGAACCAGACTGAAATTCCTAAGGGTGGGAAGGGCTTTAAACATTTGTCTCCACAGAAGTATTTGTCAAGAGAATGGCAAAGAAACTGCTTTTGTACATATATATGGACCAGAATAAACTCAAAAAGACTTATAAATGAATCAGTCCATCGCTTCACTTCATATTCATTTATGTGTAACCCACACATTTGACTATCATGTTATAATCACTTATTGTGTATGTTTTTTTTTTTTATAACTATGGCATAGCTTAACGATTTATAATTATGTTTGGTATGTCTGTGATCCAATCTGCTTGCTTGAATTAGTTCAGACAATAATTTATTTGTCCCATGTATCGTATTCGTGTTATAGGAATTATGTCCAAAATTAAACGCTGCAAGGCAGGAAAATTCGGACCACATGCTTGGTAAGATAAACAAATGATTTATGATACCCCCCGAGCCAAGACAATATCTGATTGGTCAAGACAACATTTGAGGTGTGGCCAACAGGCCAGTTTAAAAACTGAGGACATCGTAAAATGTCTGCTTTTAGTTCTAGCCTTGCTTGTGCTATCAGTCATGCTTTTAGTCTGTTATTAGTCATGCCTGCTTTTAGCTTGTAGCTTCGCTACCTTGCTTTTAGCTTGTAGCTTCGCTACCTAGCTTTAGCTTGTAGCTTCTAGACATGCTGTTTGTCATCACTGTTCTTTGAGCGCGGTTCCTGCGTGCTTCAGCCTGCACGCCTGCTGCTACTTAGCCACTATGAGAAGGAACACAACCTAGTCTCGTCAAACTTTATTTCTTTTCTTTTCCGTTTGAGAGTTTCGTGTTCTGAGTTAAGTTTTGTAACGTCGAGTCTCCGACGCCTGACCTCGGGTGCCCGTTCAACTTCAACCAGCCCACACGACTCTGCACTTTCAGCCAACGCCCAACAACCACGGGCTTCCCAAGACGTCACTTCAGCGACTGAACTTCCAGCCAATCAACGACCTCGGGATAGCCCTTTCACCGAGGCTCCTTCTTCACAGGAGATGCACATAACTTTACCTCCAGACTGTGATTCTGTTCAAATTCCCTTTAAAATCTTAAATGATTCCCTTTGAGCTAAATTGACCTGTTTCCCTTACAGTTTGGTGGAGAATGCGGGCAGTTTAATCTAAATTGTAAGCATAAACCAAGTTATTTAATCTTTGATTTTGCTAAAGGACTGAAAGATGAGAAGCTAGCAAGACATGTGTGTGTGTTTGTGTGACGTGTGACGTAAGCAGCGCGCGCCCCCCTCAAATGAATGAAAGCAGCTAGAACTCAAGTCCGTCTCTTCATTGTTAACAGCAGTAAGTGAACTTAAAAGTAAACATCTGAGATCGTACAATAAGGTAGAAAATGAGCGTGTTCCTCATTTGTGTAATGCCTTGTTTTATAGCTGATTTGAGTTTACTGCGTGTTCCAGTGTCTCAAACGCTATCTCAGTCACTGTTTGCTGAACAGAGCTAAACTGTTAGTGTTTCAAAAGGGATATAAATCGGTGAATAAAGAATAGTTTTGAGCGTGTTCCTCAATCTATTATCTATTATCAGAGCCTCCGTATTCATATTTCATATTGTTTGATTGCCGGTGCGTGTTCCACTGCCGAATCAAATTTGATATTTGACTCCCCTAAGTTAAACATTAGAAAATAATGTTTGCCTGTCTGTGTCCATTCACAAAGTGAATGCAATCTCGCGTAACACTGCGTGTGTCCGAGAGTAATTTGAATGGGAGTGTTTTAAAAGCTTAATCAAGTAAATTTTAACTGTGTACCAACAGCGAAGGAAAACTTTTGTGTTCGTGTCCAGAGAAACTGGCACCGAGATTCAGATCGCCATCACTGTGTCCCCCTAACTACAGCAAAAGCTGCTATATCTTAGGCGGTGTTGTTATTTGTATAGTGTTGAAATGAACCGACATTTCATGTAACATGCTTAACTGTATTTGCAACAATGCAACGATTCATGTGCTAACGTTAATTCACTACGTTACACACTACGATTGTGTTTTGGTTGCCATAGTGACGCCCGTGACCCGGAAGCCTTAACGTACTTCCGGAGCAACTCTGAACTGTGCAAGAGCAGCGCACTTGTGTAAACAAACTCCACGGTGTTGCTAAGCTAACGAAACCATTGCATTTACATTGAATAAAGCCACTAGTCTCAAAGGTTAGCTGTTAGCATCACAATTCACTGGATGAATAGTGTGTGTTTGGGCAACGCTGACGTGATGTAACCCTTTAAACATCTTATCTAACACTTGTTAGTCTCTTTCTCTTTTATTGCTCTCTTTTCTCACTAAACCACTTATTTTCATTTTACTAGAAAGGAAAATACTAACTCACAATTATTAATTGTGACAAATTGAAATTTAATTGAAACATTACATTTATTTTGAATCATTTAAAATTTCCCTCTCAGATCATTTCATGTGATCTTTTATTCCTAGTATTCTCTTTTGGGCCTAATTATTTTAGGAATGAATAAGCCTTGAACTTTGGAAGTTAAGTAAACTTATTCTTCCTAATTTATTTATTACCCATCTGAAAATATGCTATTCAGACCTTTACTTATTTGAATGCCTTTTACCCCTCTTCCTGTTTTGGTTATACACTTAACCACTATTGTTTTACTTATTGATTTCCTCTTTTTAATTTCATTTTTGCATATTTTGCCCATTTATAAATTTTTTTAATTTTACTTTTGCTTACCATTTCTTTCCTTAGTGTATCCTAGCCTGGGAACGACACACCTGAGCCCTAAAAGGAGACATTGTTATCCCTCACTACGAGTTCAAATAAATTAGAAAGACAACTCTCTTTCACTTAAAGTTTATTTTGTTTGGTTAGCAGCAACTAACACAACGCTCTCCTTGTAGTTGAGATAACCACTACTGAGACTTACCATCTCCATCCTCGCTTTCCTTTACTTTCCTCTTCTCTTTTTACATTTGTAGGACATGTAAGAACCATCAATCAATTCTAAGTGAATTAAATACACAATCGTGCCAAAGACGACAAATCATTCTTATGAATTTTGATTGTAATCAAACCTCTCCTTTGTTCTTCCTAACCTCCCTACATTTGGAAACGCAATCCAAGTTTTAGCATCTCATCCAATGTGAGATCAATTTAATAGAGATACGTGTTGAATAACTGTCGCTTTTGCAGCCTCCCTGGTGAGCGGTCCAACTGTAAGGTGTATGGTGTCAATCCTGTCAGACTAAGAAAAGAGATATCAGAAGTATTATTGTATTCTTTTGTCCAAAACAAGAAATATAATAATATTGTTTACCTTTTTGATAACATTTAATTGGAAAAAAATATTTTCCTAATTTGAAAAACATAAAATTTTGCTTGTCATTAAATTTGTTTTTCACCTCTTTCTCTCTTTTCCTCCTCCTCATTAGAGTGACAAAGTCTTTTCATCTCTAGTCTACTTAGACACCCTGAGACCAACACAGTCATCACCACATTTCACTAGTGGTTCACAATAACTGATACAACACTTAGTTGTCCGACAACACATAGGCTTTTACTCCACACAGATCTGTGTCAGTCTCTCTTCTCCCCAGCGTGCCAACATGCCGCAGACTGCAGACCCCATTGCCCATGGGGAAGATGTGAACATTTGGCTGAGAGGCATGACAGACAGCCTCACTCCAAAGACATTTGAACTGTTATTATTTTTAATAATAATCCTAATCCTGAGAAGATTCCTGACACAAGATTCAAGCCAGAACAATAACCACGAGGAGCTAGTCAAGATCACGAGCTCACTAAGCTATGCCTTCACAACCCAGCTGAAACTGAGCGACAAGCACACCACCCACCTTCAAGAGGAGCTGACACGTGCTCAACATCGCATAGACAAGCTGGAATTGAAAGTTCAAGATCAACTCAAAGCACCCAGTGAGAGGGAGCGGGAAACAACGGAACAAGTTATGAAGCTCCAAGCAGCCCTGGCAGCAGCTCAGCTCGACCAGCAACATACTCAAGTATGCCGAACAGCTACTAGAGAAAGCCAAGATAGACATCAGAAACAAGAATTCTGAAATCAGTGCTTTGAAAGACCACCTTGAAAGGTACAGAACTGAAATGGACAATCTGACCCAACAACTAGACGATACCAACGATGAGTTCTACATGGTCAGAAAAGAACTCCAAAATGCTTACAAGCACAAACAAGAGCCAAGGAAAGAGAAACCTCTCTTAGCCTCATCACTGCTGAGCAGAGCAGAGTCCTACGTCCAAGAACTGGCATATGACGAAAGGAGCGAAGGGCCACAATCCAAAACCTCACCTGCCTTCGCTACACAACCCTTTCCTGCCAATGAAAGAAAACCTCCCGTCCAAGGCCTTGGAGCTGCACACGGGAAGACCATCAAAGACCTCAACAAGCTAAAAACATCAGCAGGTTCAACCCGAACTCCACAGAGAGCCCCGACATCCAAGCTTACCTGCGAGATATCGAATTTCACCTGGAAGTGAGACCTCATGTGACTGACAGAGACTGGTTATACCTACTTAGAGCCACGTCCAGTCCCGAGGTACGAAACTTCCTAGATCGACAGCCCAGTCAAACCAAGTCAAACTACCAGCGACTTTGTGAGGTCCTGATTAAAGAGTTTACAGACCCAGAGTCTGAACATGGACTGTTAACTGCCTTGGAAACCAAACAAGGTCGTCAAGAGACTCCACAAGCTTATTACAACCGACTCCGACAAGCCTACTTTGGTGCACAAAACAAGCCTGCCTTGAAGAGGATGTGAACTTCAAAAGCCTCTTTCTAAGAAATATGCACTCTGGAGTCAGTCACCATCTAGGTGTCATGGCCTGTCCAAACTCCATGACCATCCAACAGTTGCGTGACCTAACACAGAAGGCCTATAACAAGCAGAAGTTGGCCTCAAAGAAAGGTAACAAAACATCCACACTCTTGAACTCTTTGTTAACAAAGACTCAAGCCTTGCACTGGACGACACCCAGTGGCATCACAACACCAGAGTCTTCCATCAAGAGCACAGAGAGCCTGACGCCCATATCCACGACCGCTTTCAGCCCAACTGCTGGAAAAATCCATGGGACCAGCCACGTTTCTCAATAAACCAAAAGGATAAGAACATCTGGAAACCTAACCAGATATCCAAAGGTAATCACCTGACTCATCCAAGAGCAACTCGTGTGGGTAACCGACAACAAAACCCACCTCAGCACCACTCAGACATGCACAGTGCTGAGTATGCACAAGAACATGACAGCTTACCATCAGAAGACATGGAACAAGTCATGAAACAACTGAGAGAGTTCTTTCAAGACAATTCAAATGCGTATGACCACAAAGTTGAGTCGTGCTCGCTGTGACCAGCAACAGAACGGAAGGCCGGTGATCACCTGGTGCACCACATCAGAGATGACAAGCACCTGTTCAACAACGACCCAGAACGAACAAGTCTTCCACGGCCAACCGTTGATGAAAAATCTGAGGTACTAAAGGACATCACCTCAGTCACCTAACACAGTCACTAACAAACTGTCAAATGAACTCCAACTCCAAGAACCACATTCCCTGTCTGTGCAACAGCAACCACCAGAGCACAGAAGGTCAGAAAGTCTGCTACAGCCAGAAGGCATCACAAGAAGAATGCAACATAGGAGACAAAGTTTTACAACCCAGCTTCACACAGCCATGCCAAACTGCCTCCGACTGTCTGCTAAAGAACTTCCTGCCTTGCTGGACTGACCCTCATTAGACCATGGACACGCCCTCATCCAAGCCAAGGATGCAGAGAGCCAGTCTTCAGTGACATGCTAGAAAAAGGGGGAGACAACACAGACCTGAACAGATCTGACCACACATGCACTACACCATTAACACACACAACAGAGGTAAACACATCTACTGATAACACATTCAACAAACATATTCTTCCCACAGGTAGAATATCCAACTTTTAGTGTAACAAAGTTACACATACCCACCATGAAGAAACGTGCAGCCATCCTCACAATAGGTAGAACACCTGACACTAAGTTAAGGTTCATGACACACTAGTTGCACCTGACATCCTAGCTCAATAGTAGTTGTAACCCATGCTAGGAAAACCCACAGGAGCCTTGTTTTGTTTTGTTCTTCTTTTACTATCCTTCTCCTTCCCTTCTTCCCTGAGTAGGTGAAACGCCTAGACACCCTGCGAGGGTCGACGGTCTGATATTAGGATTGACTCGCAACACCTAATATCCGCCAGCCACTCTAAACTGTATGGAAGCTAGAGAGCTCCATTAATGATAGGTCAATTCATTGAATTGAAGATGAAATTACTAGAAAACTAATGGTAAACGTGTAAAGTAAGACAACCTAGAAGAACCAAACAAAGTTAACCACAAATTTGATTGATGAATCAAAATAAAAACAATTTCCAAGACGATCTAAACTATCCTCAATGTGCTAAACTACATTGACTAATTGAACTAAACCACGTGTACCTAAATAACCTGATGCCTGCACCAGTACAGTAACTGTCATGGAGGTGTTGTCTTGCTGTTTGCTGTGTTTGTCCGCTTCTTCTGCCTTTGTTTCTCCAGTGATCGACGATGTCTTCACCTAAACACCTCGCCAGTCGAAAGGGGGATATATGTAACAGAAATGAGTCGAACCAGACAAATTAAAGAGTCTATCAAAGCGATGTTTGAAACACGAGAGCCAAATTCCTCAGGAAGTCATAAATCAGTTCTAGTGCCACAAGAACCAAGCAAGATGACCAACAACTTGTTCACACAACAGCTTTCAACATTAACACCACTGGAACAATTATTTACAATTTCAATTCAAAGAAGAGAAATTTGGTGCCAAATGTGTTGTTCGTAATGGAAATGCAACGCTGGACATCACATGTAAACCCAGGAGATCAAGTTAAACACTTCCATTGACTTCCCCCACCCAGCAGAACCAGACTGAAATTCCTAAGGGTGGGAAGGGCTTTAAACTTTTGTCTCCACAGAAGTATTTGTCAAGAGAATGGCAAAGAAACTGCTTTTGTATATATATATGGACCAGAATGAACTCAAAAAGACTTATAAATGAATCAGTCCATCGCTTCACTTCATATTCATTTATGTGTAACCCACACATTTGACTATCATGTTATAATCACTTATTGTGTATGTTTTTTTTTTATAACTATGGCATAGCTTAACGATTTGTAATTATGTTTGGTATGTCTGTGATCCAATCTGCTTGCTTGAATTAGTTCAGACAATAATTTATTTGTCCCATGTATCGTATTCGTGTTATAGGAATCATGTCCAAAATTAGACCCTGCAAGGCAGGAAAATTCGGACCACATGCTTGGTAAGGTAAACAAATGATTTATGATACCCCCCGAGCCAAGACAATATCTGATTGGTCAAGACAACATTTGAGGTGTGGCCAACAGGCCAGTTTAAAAACTGAGGACATCGTAAAATATCTGCTTTTAGTTCTAGCCTTGCTCGTGCTATCAGTCATGCTTTTAGTCTGCTTTTAGTCTCTGCTATTAGTCATGCCTGCTCTTAGCTTTTAGCTTGTAGCTTCTAGCCATGCTGTTTGTCATCACTGTTCTTTGAGCGCGGTTCCTGCGTGCTTCAGCCTGCACGCCTGCTGCTACTTAGCCACTGTGAGAAGGAACACAACCTAGTCTCATCAAACTTTATTTCTTTTCTTTTCCATTTGAGAGTTTCGTGTTCTGAGTTAAGTTTTGTAACGACGAGTCTCCGACGCCTGACCTCGGGTGCCCGTTCAACTTCAACCAGCCCACACGACTCAGCCAACGCCCAACAACCACGGGCTTCCCAAGACGTCACTTCAGCGACTGAACTTCCAGCCAATCAACGACCTCGGGATAGCCCTTTCACAGGAGATGCAAGTAACTTTACCTCCAGACTGTGACCTTTACTGGTGCATCTAATATAATTTTAACCTTGTTGAGGAAATCAATTCGAGCGCTAATTACGTGATTGATGGTTGTTCATGTCTATGCAATTTAACGTATTGCTGTAAACTTGGGATTTCACATTTCCATTCTCTTAAACTCATCTTTCCCTAACTTTCGATCTTCCTGCAACTTGTCTGAATGTGTGAGTGTATGCGTTTATGTGTTAGATGAGTTTATATGTCTTAGATTTATCTAATAAAGCCTTATTCATATTGAAAAGAGAAGTATCTTGTGTTTTGTGCTTACAAGTTAATGTCTTAAACTGCCGATCTTGTTACTGTGCTAATTGATAGTGCTTTCACTATAGTTTGGATATTAGTATCCAGCGCAGAATTTGATGTTAAATGGCTCGTTCACTGAACCGCAGGGCGTCTCCATGACCAGCCATGAAACAGTGATTCTGTTCAAATTCCCTTTAAAATCTTAAATGATTCCCTTTGAGCTAAATTGACCTGTTTCCCTTATAGAGGGATGTAGTCCAAACTGGTCGTTCCTTGTAGGTGAATTCTGTTAAATAAAATATCTCGCTTGGCATTGAACTGTGAGCTTTAGAATTTTACAGATATTATTTATACTCTTAACAATAACATTACAAACTAAAGTTTAAAACATGGGATCACGAAGAACGGGGACCTTTAAAGATATTAAACATGATTTTTATTGGGTTTCTGGCCACATAACAAAATTTAATTCCTAGGGGAAATTTCTTTTATCACATCACAAAACCAAATCACAGGTGGAATTATATTTTGTGAATTATGTTAATTTCATCTACAAACAACATAAAAACCCACTGAAACACAAGACAAAGTTTTGACAATGTGCACCACAATAAACACCGAGGCGTAGGTAAGGCTTTTCTCAAATAGATGACAGAAGTTCATCTGTAGTATTAATGTAATGAACAGAAAAGATGACACTGTAACATCTAGCTGTTTCTGATTTATCATGCAGCTTAAAGCATTATGGGTAGAATCTCCCGTCAGTTTCTTCGGATCCATCAACAAAGTTTCACTGATGACCCAGTACCAACCCTAAACCCGGGATAGAGGGGTTGAGTGAATGTGGTCTGGACTGTGTGGATGAGGCTCATTGTGTCAGAGATGCAGTAGAAGGACAGAGTTCCTGTACTGGGATCCACATACACTCCTGTTCTATGACTGGACACTTTAGGGAGTTCAGTCTCAATGTTATTGTGTATGAGTGAATATCTGGAGGGGGTGCAGATCAAACTCCAGGATTTAGCATTATGTCCAAACACACACTCCTTGCCCAATCCCTTCCTGCTGATGCTCTTATATGACACTGATATAAACACATCACCACTCCACTCAATCTCCCAGTAACAGCGTCCACACACTCTCTCTCTACACAACACCTGAAACCACTGATCAAATCTGTCAGGATGATCAGGATACAGCTGCGCTTTGTCAGTGTTAGCAATCACTCGGTTCCTCTCAGACAGACAGAGGTGTTTATTTATTGTGTTCAGATCCAGAGTGAGCTGATGGAAATCTGATGGAGATAAAACAAATCAGAATAAGGTATTATGAAACTGTATAATCTTTTCATGTTGCTCAAGTCTTCACTTACAGTATATCATCAGTGTCTCAGTACAGCTAAACAGATATCCTGAGCATTGTCATCAATTATGAAAATTATCTTTTACAGGAAGAATGATTTTATCTTTTACTTTTACAAGGAAGAGTGTGTGAACATGAACACACTCCGTGAGTTTTTCTGCTTGTTTTTTTAGTGGCTTACATTGTAGGAAGTCGTTCCTGGTCTTCGGAGCAATGTTGGTTAATTTGACTGTGGAAATCAACAGACATGAACAGTGTGATTCATTATCCTGCATCCATTACAAAGACATTTCTTATATGAAGTTCTACGTGATACGAGGTGATGAACTAATTTCTGAGATCAGACAAATCTCCAGGACGTTACCTCTGTCAGAGATCTTTTTGATCTCTTCTGTGCAGAAATCCTCCAGTTTGTCTCTCAGCTGATGGACAGATTCTCTCAGGCCATCATAAGAGAAGACAGGACTGGAAGGATTGTCATTTACTTCTGTAGATTCAGGAGGTGATGAGAGAGACTGGAGACTCTATAGAAAACAGGAATAAAATGCTCTGGAAATTAATGTAAACTTGGTTCCCTGCGACAACAGGAACAGAAACGCTTATGAATGGTCCAGAGCAACCTTACGAAAGTGTGACTTACAGAAGATATACTTAGCGTACGAACGTCTCGGGAATCGTGCCATAAGGTTAAGAGAGAGGTTAAGGAATAGGTGAAGAACTACTTAGCGATAAGAACGTTTTAGGGAACTGGGCCCTGGTTTATAATTCATTATTGCACCCTCTTGTGGTCATAGCAGATAATACAGTAAGTTTTTTTCCTCTAACATTAAGAATTGCCTTTAGAATTCAAATATTATTCGATTTTTGCTAATGTTTACGAGAAAAATTCGAAATTGATCTTTTCAGTCATTTTGACAGCCCTAACCTACAGTACCTCCCCAGCATGTTTGAATTTGTTGACACCACCAGTGACCAGTAAGTTAACTTTGTGTTATAGATCTTTGTTACTTAGACATAATAGAAAAAGTCTCTTCCTCAACATGAATTGATATCGTTGATATGCTGATGTGATTGTTGTGGAATTTTACTATGAATGTGAGAAACTAGAAATAATAAATTTTGTAATAAGTATTTTTTGTGGTTTTCTTCATCAATAGAGCACCCACCAAGCCACTGCAGGACATGGTGAAATACGTTACGAGGACTGCCTGCTTGAACTTTTTAAAATCTACCCCACTTGATAGTCCAGATTTGACAGTAAGTTGTAACACATACAAACGTGTCATTACTAAAAACTGATGGACAGCTGCCCAAAATATATATGAAATTTATTGAAAGTTTATTGAATAATTGTGTACACAGTACATTACCACACAAGTACAATATATAAAGACTTATTAAATTTAACCCTTTTGCAATGTTCGATTTCAATTTATGAAGCGGGTCAAATTGACCCTAATTGGATTCAATACAATTCCTCAAAAATCACACTATGAAAAAAAAAACAAAGACTCAGGTACAAACTGTAAACTTTTATTATCAACATTTGTCAAATATTTGAAAATAAACAGTATGCTGACTTGTTTTGCATATACATTTTTTTTTCTTAGAACATAATAACTGAACAATTACATGTAGCTGTATAATGAATATATTTTCTTTTCTTTAGTTGGCTGTTTTGTAACTTCATTTCATAAAGTCTAGAAGTTACTTCTGACATGATGAGCACACAGCAAGTGTGTGCTTTTGGCATATGAATTTCTCGCACTTCACACATATGGTGCTGGTTTTGCTGTCGCGCTTGAATGGGCACACCTCACATCTCTTCCATTTTTTCCTATCATCTGTGTTCACTCCTTTATTTTATGTGGGTATGACTCCAGATGCACGTTTCTGCCCTCCATGTTCAGAATCTCTCTGGGTAGCTCAGGTTTGTCATTTGTAATTTGCCATTCATTTTGAACACCATGATTTAGCTTTCTGAAGAGTGTTTGGTTAGGGTTAGAGCACTTTTAGATACACTTACACTATAGAACTGGAGTTGATGCCCTGACATACATGAAATAAATGTTTTTATTTTGTTTCTGTACAGTTTCTTTTGAATAGCTGCCTATGAGGGTCAAATTGACCCGCTAACATCACAAACGTAATAGTAATTTTGCTTGTATATGTCAAAAAACACCAGCATGTTGAAACTTTGCATGCATGTCCATGATGATAAATGAGAAAAAGTCACAAAATATCAAGAAAAGGAAAAAGGTTTAAATATTATTTCAGGTAGCTTGAAAAAATAAATGATAGGGAATTTTTACCATCTGTGGCTGACAAAATATTTTTCTGTATTGAAATAAGTGTGGAAATCCTCATTTTTTTAGCTTCATAAAGAAGTAAAAAAAAATAAATAAATAAAGAAATGTTACTATTTTGGGTCAGTACAGTGGCCTTAAGAGTGTTAAAATACGCGGGTGAAATTGACCGGCAAACATCACAAACGTAATAGTAATTTTGTTTGCATATGTCAAAAAACCTCAGCATGTTGAAACTTTACATGCAAAGCTAGTCAGTAAAGGAAATATAACTCAGAGAGCAGATTCTAAATGAGTTCAGTGATTCAGGTCAAACAATGATTTCATTAAAACATAATCGTCATCACCCAATGACTTTTGCTCTTGGCTTGTCTGTCTCTTATAACTCTGCTATACCAGCCAAACAAAATGTAAAATTTAAAAGAGTCTAGGGTCAAGATCCCAACTAAAGCAAACACTGACCACTATAATGGTGACACACAAATTGTTATTTTCTCGTTTGGTTATTCTGCTTGTTAATATCAGGTGTCTTCAAAAATGGTCAATCATGACTCGGTTAATCACCTAATTATCTCATTAACTTCAACACTGCTTCAGTGTTACTTTTAACACTGCTTCAGAGTTTATATGAGTCCACACTCAGTGTTAACACTGGAGATTTGCTGTGTATATTATAAAAAATAAAAATAAGGTACAGGTAGCCTCTGATTGTGGTTTAATATGTACAAGATAAACCTGACAGGGTTATACATAGCATGTAAAACCATGAAGGAGGAGTGCTGGCACTGACCTGAAGCTCTGAGGAATCTGAGCAATCTCATAACAAACAGACCAGCAGCAGCAGAATGGAGACGCACTTCTGCATTCTCTTCATGTGGGGTGAGAGATTTCTCCATAAGATACAAATCATCCATTAGTAAATAATGTTTAAAATAATTTGTGTTCATCTAGACGTTTTCTTACATTTACATTAAGTTAGAGCGGGGCTGAACGGCTTGTGTTCTGCAGCCAGAGCTTACTGAACTGTTTCGTAATGCTGCTGTTTGTGTGTTATCCTGACTATGATCAGTGTCAAACAAACACTGCGCATCCCGGCCTTTGTGTGAGTAATGCAGCTGTTCTGTTATTAAACCGTTCACTTCAGCTGGAGAGATTCTAGCTCTCAAATTCACTTGTGAAATCTCTTTCAGTTTTGACATCACTCAGAACAGAACAGTTTATTCATGCACTGGGTCTCTCTCTTGCAGCATGTTGATGATTGTGATTGTTTCATTAGTTTAATATCAGACTGCAGATGAATGATGCTGATGTCTGTCTGTGCACATCTCTAGATAGACAGAATGACTGATTCTCTGAAACCAGAATGAATTTCTAGGCTGGTTTGTTTAGCTTAGCAGATGTCAAAAAAACTACAACAGACAGTCCAGACTGCAGAGAAGATTATCGGCTAAGGTTTTAGTTTAGGGAACACTGAAAACCCATTCATTACTAACTCTTAATTAGTGAATTGTGTTCTCTAAAGGTTTTCTGAGTATTGTTGCTCCTGCTCGCCCTTCAGGAACTGAACACACCCAGAATAAGAAAAGAGGTCAGGGCTGCCTCACGAGCGGGGCTTTTCCTCTTTGATCGGCTTCCGGACACTGAGAACCAGAACAGCCAAAAACAACAGTTTCTTTCCTCAAACCATCAACCTCACCAACAGCTACATGCCCTCGTTTTCTCCTCATTGTGTGAATGAACACTATCTGCAAAACCAAACTCAGTGTTAATATGTAATAAAACACTACACCTCTTATTCCCTCAGAGGAACGACTCTATAAAGTTGCTGGGTTAAATATAACCCAGCACTGGGTTAAAAAGGGACCAACCCAGCGGTTGGGTTATTTTGAACAGAGGTGGGTAGTCCAGGGGCCAAAGAGTAAAAGTCCTGACATTTTTTTTGCTCCACTCAGGAACTCGGCAGCTGATTTAGCCTGGGGAAGGAACCAAATCATTCCTTCCAAGTCACAAACGGGCCTCGTTGTGAATCGTTAGAAATTTTCCGGTTCTGGTTCCACCTAATGGTTCCGGTTCTGATTCCGGTTCCATTAAAATCATTAAACAATTATTAAGAATTAGTGGTAAGGAAAAATGCACAATACTCAACTACTCAATGCTCAATACTGTTGTATTACTTACTGTCAACTTAATTGAAAGGTTGGCAATGTCAAACTGCAACATATATTACAGTGTAAAGATCTTCATAAGTGGGGTGGGGTATTTTTAGAAATGTTCTGGTTCGGCTTCTGGTTTCATTTAAATGAACTATGTTTTTTACTATTTTACCTTCACTGAATGTAGCGTTGCTGGAAGGGGGTAAGTAATGTTGAGTAATGCTAGTCCATCAATCAGCATGTGTTTCAAAGTTGATGTTTTTTACATTATCAATAACGTTTCGCTTTTCAAGCAGGAATAAGCTTGTTGGCCAAATAGTCCCTTGAGGGCTGAGACACTTGTTAATTTCCCTTAATTAATGAAATATAAACCGTTAGACTTATAAACATGTATACACACTCTCCATAAAGTCACTATGTTACAAATAATAACGCAGTCAGGAGATGGTGTGATGCAATGAGTGGTTTCCACATTTTTTAACATTTTTAAATGCATTAAAATAAATATTATCTATCACTTTGTTTATCACTCTTGAAATGACCTGTACACTAAATAATCTAACCCTCATACTTGCATAACAATAGCAGTCTATTTATTTAGTGGTCCAAGTTGAAGCCAGTATGTATATTAATGACAATATGGGACAAATATAATGTCATTTAGTGGCGGCAGGTGCTGCGGGCTGCTGTTAGATGTACAGTCAGACAAAACGATGTGCACAGTTTCTCTTTGTTAACACACCCAATTCAGATAATCAGCTCATTAGAAATGAACTCCGTGCATGAACAGTGTTCCAATTGTTCATTGCTCCCTACTCCCTGAGCAGGGGAAATCTGTTGAAGTTTACCTCACATCGAAACATTCATTCATGATTTGTGCTGTGCAGCGTCTTTAAACATGGACAACTGTGACATACCTCTGTAAATCAATACAATTTAAATTCAGGTCTTGTACACTTCAATGCATTTTGATTGGAACATATAGCTATGTACACTTCGAACTGGAATCATGGCTGAATATCCTGTGATCTCAACTTCGCAGGCCACTTATGTTCGAATAGAACAAATGTCTGAAGCGCAGACATTTGTGCAGAGCAGTGGGGCGCGAGGACTGCAATTGAGAACCGCTGCTTTATGAGAAACTAGAACACCGGCACAAGGCTGCTTACAGCGCTTGGTCACGTGTTGCACCAGAACCGTTTTCGGACAGAGTTAAGTTAAACTTGTATATATCAATCAGTGGTACTATTTAGAGATCAGTGATGCGCACACGCTTTAGACACTTTGTTTTTACTCCGTCCATGTAATAAATGCACATCCTTGAATAAGCCATGTTGTAAGCGTTTTCATCCCGTAAGAAAACCATTTGCCTAAAGGAAAACGCTTAATATGGCGTAATGCATTAGTGTGTTTT
Source organism: Carassius auratus (assembly GCF_003368295.1). Lineage (NCBI taxonomy): Eukaryota > Metazoa > Chordata > Actinopteri > Cypriniformes > Cyprinidae > Carassius > Carassius auratus. Next base: position 2,020,974 of record NC_039270.1, read on the forward strand.
AAAAAGCCTAAAATAAATTTTTAACAAAGCATTCTATTTACAGACAAGTAGGCTATGGGAGGCAAATGCTTAATGCGTAGGCTAATTAAATGCATTTCATTCATATTCTAGGCCCATATCTGCTTGTCTCTGAATGGAATGCTTTATTAATTTGTTAACTGAATCTATTTAAAACACTATTTTAATGCATTTAAGCCATGTACTTTCACGTTGAGCGTTTTAGAGTTTGATCAGAGTGATTCATTTGTAAAAAGGACTGGTCCAGAAGATTAAACCTCATGTACCTACGCCTATGAAAGATTATCAAACCAATCAGAGTAATTGGCGTGGAGAGACCGGATATAAGCCGGAGCACGACAGAGAGAGAGACAAGCTGGGACCTCGTGGGCGATACTGGGAGTGACAACGACCAGAAGTCTGAGTTATTTGAGTTATTTGAGTAGTATTGTGCAAGGGCACGCTGATCGCACTTGATGCGCATTATTGTTTATTGTTTTATAATTAAAATGAGAGTCCATCAAGCCGACCCGTCTTCTTCCCTCTTTATAATAACCGTGTCGAATCTCATCACAATATATATAGTGAATTAATAAAATAATAATACACATAAAAAAAAACTACTGTACTATTTGGACACACTCAAACATCAAGAACCAGTATACGAATCTCAACAATGGTGATGATCAACAGAATGCTTCATGATGCAATGCATGCTGGGTTCATGTCTGAAAGCCTGAGCTGATATAGCTTTTATTTTTTTCTTCAATATTGACACATTAAGGAGGCATTTGCTTAATAGACTATAGAAATGTTTGCTGTGAAACAAACTACTTTGAATTATTAAAAGAGTCAAGAGACTAATTAAACGCACACAAGACGCCACCATGATGTTGATTGTTAACAGCAGATGTTCATCACTAATGTGCAATCATCATTTAATTAATCACTTAATTATCTCATTAACTTTAACTCTTTGAGGACTAGTGATTTGACTTCAGACTTCATTTGTGACTTGAAAGGAATGACTTTGCTCAGTAGTGGAGCAAAAATATGTCAGGACTTTTAGGGGGCTTTCACACTGGCAGTTTAGTGTGGAACAGGGCACAGTTTGCTAATGTGAACGCTGTCATCAGACCCTGGTGCGCACTGGGGTACCGAACCAGAGACTACCTGGAGAAGGTGGTCTGAGTTCGGTTGCTCTCGAACTGTGGTGCCGTTCTCCTGAATGTGCAAGCAACACAGACTCGGGTGCGCACTTGTTCAGGAAGTAAAGTATCCTGCCCATGCGTAACACTGTCAATATCATTGTTTCCTCAAACAAGAGAGAGCCGAGGTTGATTCCACACAATCCTCAGTCAAAATTAAATAAATTAAAATTAAATAATTACAATTAATTACTATGCTGTGCATAATAGCACCGAAATAACTAAAAAAATTACTATGCTCAGTCGCGTTGTGTCCTCCATGCGTTTTCCGTGTGCGTTTGCGATGACGTAAGGTGACTGCAAACACACCTGGGTTTGATAAAACTATTGAGTGTGAAAGCAGTCCAATGCTACGGGCGGCGCCGGGAACAATAGTGCTCGGACCACAGCAAACGAGCCCAGTGTAAAAGCCCTCTTATATTCTTTGGCCCTCGGACTACCCTCCTCTGGTCAAAATAACCCAACTGCTGGGTTATATTTATGAGGTTATTTATCAAACAGAGATTTTTGTTTGAGTCTCCTGCTTCTCACACTTGTCTCCTGAGAAAAAAAATCTAACACTCTCCGAATGATCTCCTTTAAAGCTTTAGAAGACATTTCATTTTCATCATCATCATCATCATCACACAGTGCTCAGACTTTTCTCCTACACTTGTCACATTTGACTCCTCTTTATTTTCAGAGGTGATCTCAACAACTTTACAAAGCGTACACCAAGTCAAGTGCTTGATATCTAATAAATGATGTAAAAACAACCCATAAAATCAGAGTTTAAGGCTGTATTAAGATGTGAAATTATGCAGAAATAAAGTTATGTTACTCACTTATGTTACTGTCAATTGTTGACACAGTAAGAGAATAGAGCTGTACAGGTTACAGTGCACAACATCTGTTGTTAGAAACAGTAATGTACCCAATGACTTTATCAAAACTGACTCACAGAATTCTTAAAATCACAATAAATGTCTTATGAATTAATCTTTCACTAATTGGATTATTAACACATCATATGATCGAAATGTTTGAGCTTGTATTGAGACATTTGGCTTGGTGCACACTTTGTAAAATGGTTGACACAGTCTTCTGTCTTTCTGTCACTGTCTTCGGTGAGTGTTGTGTTTCTTTGGTGCCATGTGCTTTGTCCTGTCTCTTTTCTTACCCCGCCTATCTTGTTACCTCATTATTGTTTCAGTTGCTACACCCGTGCTTCTCCCTTGCTCCCGGACTCGTTTACCTTAACTCCGCACACCTGTCTCTCAATCACACACACAGCTGTTGCTCATTGTCATGGACTATATATTCTCGTCTCACACACCACTCTGTCTGGCTGTATTATTCGTTGTTTGTCTATGCTGTGGTTCCTGGTTTTGTGTCTTCATGTCGGCTGCATCCACTTCCCAGTGTTTTGTTTGTTTTGTTTATAATTAATAAATAATAATACTGTGCTGTTACAACTTTATTAATTCTCAATAAGAGCTTCTCTAGATGTCCATAGAAATAGAGTTTTTTAAATGTTATATTTTCATTTGAAATCACCATCACGGAGAGCAGTGTATCCTTTTATAGTTGTCTTTGAAAAGAAATACGTAGCTTTGGAGCTGCTGTGACGCTGTACAAATGCTTGCAGTGTGAAAACCGTTTCAGCCTTGACTCCTGCTCTTGTTACTCTGTCTGTTTTTGGATAAGCCTTTAGGCTGTGATTTTTGCCCTGTTGTTATTGTCTGGACTGATAACCTGTGTATATGATTTGGGATTACCCATTGTCTTTGGATCTTCTACCATTGTGTCACTGTGCAGTTCATGATGGCTGCATACTGTACACATTGCTGGGTAATGAAGAGAAACTTAGTGTTAGCTTTAAACTGTTACTAGATTAAATATCGACATCGAGGCTCAACTGCTCCTCAGACAGCTTGAGTTTGAGTCTGACTGAAGGTACTTTCCGGTGAGTCAGTAAAGAGATCTCCCATGTTCCTCACACCACATTCTCAAGACCAGAAAGAATAATTTAGAAGAAGTCTCACAAGCGTCTCCTGATGTCTCAACAGTCTCTCTCTTGTTTCTCCAGCATCTCTTTCAGAGGCCTTCAACATCGACACTGAACATCCACTGAGATTTAACGGCACGCCGGAAGATTTCTTTGGTTACAGCGTTTATCAGACTGAGTTTGGAAACATGAAGCAGTGAGTCAGACACACGTTGGTTGCTAGGGTGTTCTATGTGGTTGCTAGGTGTTTCCTGATGGTCTTGAATGTCTGATTGGTTGTGTTTCTCAGGATCATTGTTGGAGCTCCATTGGAAGGAAACTCAACAGGGGAGATGTACAGCTGCACAGCAGATCTGCAGTCCTGCAAACGGCTGCAGCGTCCAGGTATCAGCATCACAGCCATCTCTCAGTGACTGCTCTGGACTTTCACTGCTTTACAGGTGCTGGTCATATAAGTAGAATAGCATCAAAAAGTTGATTTATTTCACTAATTCCATTCAAAAAGTGAAACTTATTTATTGTATTCATTCATTACACACAGACCAGTGGTCTCAAACTCAATTCCTGGAGGGCCACAGCTCTGTAGAGTTTAGCTCCAAATCACACCTGCTTGGAAGTTTCTAGTAATCCTGAAGACCTTGATTAGCTGGATCAGGTGTGTTTGATTAGGGTTGGAGCAAAACTGTGCAGAGCTGTGGCCATCCAGGAATTGAGTTTGAGACCAATGACACAGACTAAGGGTGTACTCACACTAGGCACGGTTGCCATGAACCGGGCCCGAGTACGATTGTCCCCCCTCCCCACTCCCCCTCTGGCCTGCACTCACATATAGGGTTTCAGCATTCGTGCCGGAGCACGCTTACGTCATTATGGTGCAATGGTTTCGGGATAAACAGGAAGAGCGGTGCTCTCTGAACACAATGGAGTGCATCGCTCTGTTTTCTTTGTGGATAATTTTGTGTCGTTTGGTCCACAGCCCTCTCACAGCCTGTTGTTAAACAGATGTGTCGCCTTAGTGGTGTGAAAATTTTCACGTAACCGTGCTGCTCGTATGAGGATGTTTGCAGCTGAGGTGCCAGCTGAAGTGCAGCAAGGACTTTGCAGTTTTTAATTTTTATGCGTTTTGCACCTCTACCGTAGATCAACAGCGACCCTTTCCCTGCCATGTTGGTTTTGGAGCGTCGCAAAACCGTGATGCAAAGCGTCCTTTTCCGTGCTCTGGCACGGTTAGCGCTCACACTGCATGCGAACCGCGACCGAGTCCAACCGAACCGTGCCCTGGCCCACCTCTTCCAAGTGGGCCAGGGCCGGCTAATCGAGCCGCGCCCGGGCACGGTTCGGAGCATTCACACTAGTCAAACGAACCGCGCTTTGGTGGTCAAACGCACTCGGGCACGGTTCAAACTGGCTAGTGTGAGTACACCCTAATATATTTCAAATGTTTATTTCCTTTAATTTTGAGGATTATAACGAACAACTAAGGAAAATCCCAAATTCAGTATCTCCGGAAATTACTTAAGACCAATAGAAAGAAAGGATTTTTAGAAATCTTGGCCAAATGAAAAGTATGAGCATGTACAGCACTCAATACTCAGTTGGGGCTCCTTTTGTCTGAATTACTGCAGCAATGCGGCGTGGCATACAGAACTGAATACTGAATACTGAATACTGAATTTGGGATTTTCCTTAGTTGTCAGTTATGATTATCAAAATTAAAAGAAATAAACATTTGAAATGTATCATTCTGTGTGTAATGACTGAATATAATATACAAGTTTTACTTTTTGAATAGAATTAGAGAAATAAATCTACTTTTTGATGATATTCTAATTATATGACCAGCACCTGTATACTGAGCCTCTCTCCCTCTCTCTCTCTCCCTCTCTCTCTCTCCCTCTCTCTCTCTCTCTCTCTCTCTCTCTCTCTCAACAGGTTCAGAGAGCGTCCGCTTCTTCGGCATGTCTGCTGCTGTGTCTTCTGCTGCTCTCACTGTAAGTTCAGAGTCTCTGACAGTCAGACCTCCTTCATGAAATGCTAATGATGTGTGTCTCTTTCTCAGAGCTGCAGTCCGTATGTTCCTCATGAGTGTGATGGAAACTCGTATCTGAACGGTGTTTGTTATCAGTTCAACAGCAGCTTACAGATTGTCTCTAACTTCACCGCCGCTTACCAAGGTCTGAAGAGTCTCACACAATCCAAGGCTTCATTCAGTTTAACCATCTCAGACTCTAACACTGTAAACCCTGTGTTGCTTTATTTCATTTCTATCTATTAGATCTATTAGTTGATAACTGAATTAAAGATTAAATGCATGATATTGTTATACTTGTTATATTAGAAGTAACAGCAGAGTTTGTGTATGTTGTGGTGTTTCTGCAGAATGCACCAATAGAGAAGTCAATCTGGTGTTTCTCTTTGATGGATCCAGCAGTATGAAATTCCACGAGTTTGAAATGAACAAAAATTTTATTAAAGAAGTTATGAGAAAACTTTCTAACTCATCCATAAAGGTAAAATAATACATCAGCTAATAATGTGAAATACCACCAAAAATCTGATCACTAACCAGCAGAATCAGCATGTGAATGTCCATATTATAAACATGTGTAATGAGGTGTGAACATTACGTCTAATGATGATAATGTTGTTGTTGTTTGTTGTCAGTTTGCTGCTGCTCAGTTTTCAGGAGATGTACGAATTGTGTTTGACTTCAACGATTATCAGAACGGCTCCGCGGAAGAGAAACTCATGAGAGAGAAACACATGAAATCTCTTTCAAATACACATAAAGGAATCAACTACATTCTGTGAGTGAAATCTTCATATGATTATGAGCATTTACTGAATTAAACTTGAAGAGTTTTTAATTGTTGCCATCAAAAATTTTTTTTTATATATATTTCTCTGTCAAATACTGTTGCTGAAGTTGTAATTTTGTCATCCTTTAAATTAAAAGTAAAAAAAAATTATAATTTTCATGCAGACACATTGACCCTGAGGCTGAAATCTGTTCATATGTTATGATTTATGATTTATTATGTCATCAGAAAGAATCTGCTGAATAGCGTGTCGTCTGGAGCCGATCCCTACGCTCAGAAAGTTCTGGTGATCATCACAGATGGAGATCCCAGTGATAACAATGATGATTATGATTATATCCTCAAGAGATGTGATGAGCAGAATATCCTCCGTTACGTCATCGGGGTGCGTTTCTCTAAAGCTCGAGCATGTCATTTATTCTGTATGTTCAGATAGTTTGGTGATTTTGTGTCTCTAGTCACAGAAATGACACACTATACACTGTTTTTCAGGTGGGAATTGTTCATTTCACTCAACTCACTCAGATGGCATCAGAACCAAAACAGAACAACACATTATTAATTCGAAACTACACTCGACTCGAAGGAATTCTTGACAACCTGCAAGAAAAGATCCACAATATTGAAGGTACGATGTTCATGTACAGAAAATGGACAGTAAATAAAAGTTTTAAATAGAAGCAGCTAATGAAGAGTCCACAGATGATTGTAAGATTTGTTCTTTTGTGTTTCGGGGTTGATAGAAGCTCACAGAAGAAGTAGACAGAGAGATTTATCACAGAGTGGATTCAGTGTCGTCTACCAGGAGGTGAGAGATATGAATAATATAAAGGACATTTTAACTATTTATTTTTTTGTTGATTCAAGATCTCCAGAGCTATAGTTTGTGAGCCTCTGGCGGTTCTTGAGGGGACTGCAGGGGGTTTGTGAGAACTGTGAACATGAATTTGCCATTTGCAGTCGTGAAACATCAGTTTCAGCAGCAGTTCTCTCCACAGTTTTGAAAATGCTCAGAAAGTGGTTTTTGTTGAGTTAAAACCATGAACCATGAGCCAGTTGAAAATCAGTACAAATACGTGAGGATTCAAATCATTTGAGATATTATAAGATGATATAAAAGAGGCACTTATGGTTGCTCAGAAGAACATTGATGCTAGTCAGCTCAGCAACATCTGACCGAGTTGTACATTCAAAAGACGAAAGGTGATAACACTGAGTTGGTTGACCAATTTCTGCTGGTCAAAAAGGTGAACGTGGGAAGAGAAAACTGGCAGACAGGTGGGAGTCCATGCCCAAGGTAGTTGCGCTGAACCCACTGTCACATTTACCGCATACATAGCACCAAAACAGATCAGGATAAAACTGTTCACCGCAACTTGCTGTTACAAGCAAATTTCCTTCCACTTGAGTTTGAAGAACCTGAATCATCTGAGGATAGTGGTGGATGGCAGTAAAAGTGTGTCAATGGATGTTGTTGGTCCTGCATCTGATTTGTGTTCTTTGTCTGAGCATGTCGTCAGTTGGGTAGAAAAGACCGCAGTTACTGACGACCCTCAGCAGAGGTTGTCCTGCAGATCTGAAAGTGTTGAATCATTGAACAGAGTCCCTGAGTCAACCGGACAGGAACAATTTGGTTCAAGGAATGATTGTACCAAGGAGAAAAGCAGTGTAAGCAGTCCAGATGAAGAATTCTCGCGGTTCTGTTTCTGAAATAGTCTGATGGAGAACATGGCTCAATATATCAAAACTCCTGAAACCAGTTGATGGGGTTGTGAGATACTTATTGAGATGAGAATGTATTGTATTAAAACATTTGTTTTTGTCATTTTGAGTTCTAGAATACAGCACACATGAGTCAATGTATTTCAGTTTGTTGTTGTTCCAGATCAGAGATGAAGTTTCATCAGAGATGAATGGTTTGACTGGTATGTATAATTAACTGACAATTTAAATAGCTTTCTTTACTTTCCTATATAGTATTCTATATATATATATATATATATATATATATATATATATATATATATATATATATATATATATATATATATGCTCTTTAACTGCTATAAATTGTTTCATAATAAGAAAGGGTTAGGGAACGCCACAAAATTTAAAGGTCCCATGACATGATTTTTTTTTACATTTAATATGAGTATCCCTAGCCTGTCTATGATCCCCCAGTGGCTATAAATTTTGATAGATGTAAACCAAGCACAGGCAGACTTTTACGATACTGATTCGACAGCACCGCCTCAAACAGTGAGTAACAGTGTTCATTAATGCCTGATCTGTGATCAGTGATTTCTGATGCGTAGCTAATTATTCAAGTTCACACACAGACTTCCTTTCTAAATCGTTTAATACTGTTTATGCATCAGCGAATCAAGCCAGTGAATAAACAATCAACTTCATGTTGTTTCTCTTAGTAGCATGAAACAAATCTGTTATTTAAATTGTGATTTAACTACAGAGAGCGATTTAAAGAAGCTCCCTTTATATTGTTCCGAGCTGTCAAACACACATCGCGAGTATATCTGCACACTTACCCAAACTGCCGTTATAATCAATGATGCTGTTATGCTGCACAGCGAAGCTCTTACTGTATTCATGTCGATATTGTGTTTGCTGTTAGTTGTGGTGAAAGCATTTTGTGAGAGAAAACATGTTGCAATGACAAGATCACCGCATTCACTCGATAAACAGACTCTGTCTATTCAATGCTCATCACTGCAGCCTTTCATGTGATAGGAAAAGATAAAAAAATAATGCTTTAATCAACACTTCCACAATTCGTTAATCTCGACAGTTGTAATAGTAAAAAAAAACTACCAAAAGTATTTGAGAGGGGTTCACAATCTCACAGCAGACACGCCCCTTCAAACAGAGCATTCAAGTCAGAGGGCTAAAATCATGATATAAAAACGCCTTTTATTTCTAAATTTTAAATTTAAAAATCATACTAACAATATGCAGTAGGTGGCCATCCAAAATGCCGGTTCATCTGTAAAGTGCATTTGCAGCTTTGAACCGCTGAGTGGTGCTTTAACCACAAGTTATTAAACAAGCGCATCAAAGCACATTTTCGCAAATAGAAGTCAGTTTTGCCTTATCTATGTGTTACATTTGACGGCTGCAGTCGGGGAAAATGAAAGAAAAACACTATATTTAATATATTTAATATATTCACAAATGAAAGTTTGGTACTTATGAAGTTATGTGCATTTATTAGAACAAATTCAAGCAGGATAAGCAGTTCCTGAGCCTGAGATTATATTTTCTCTAAGCTACATAGTATTAAACCATATTTTAGATTTGACACATTTAAAAGGTATGCAGTATTATTTATATTATATTAATTATGTGTTATATTATTCAAAAGAAATTGTGGTTTACTTTGCATCGGATCATTAAAAGTGGTATTTTAGTGAGCTAGGCTACATGGATTAATATGCAAAATGTAAATATTTTCATATATTAGGCCTATCGCTGGCGCCGATACAGGATGGCTGCCTCTGTGACGTGCTCTGCAGTTGTTTTTGTGTTTTTTGTTAGTTTATCCTGTCTTTGCCTAGCATCAGTTGCCTAGCATCCATCTGGCAAATCTCCGCTCTCTACCCAACAAACGGACGAACTGCTTCTGCTTTCCCGGAGAAATAAGGATTTTTCACACTCTGCTGCTCTGTGTTTCATGGAAACTTGGCTGAATGACGCCATACCGGACAGCGCGCTCCATCTGCCGGGCTTTCAACTGTTCAGAGCGGACCGGGACGCAGAATCAATGGGAAAATCGCGCGGCAGTGGGACGTGCTTTTACATCAATGAACAGTGGTGTACAGATGTAACTGTGTTAAAGAAGATGTGCTGCTCAAATCTCGAAACACTCTTCATTAACTGCAAGCCGTTCTATTCGCCGCGGGAGTTTCACTCATTCAATCTGGTGAGTGTTTACATCCATCCTCAAGCGCATGTGAGCTCAGCTTTACAGAAACTCGCTGATCAGATCACAGAGAGAGAACAACCACACCCGGACTCCATTTTAATCATTCTTGAGGACTTTAATAAAGCCAGTCTCTCCCGTGAACTGCCAAAATACAGACAGCACATCACATGTCCCACAAGAGAACGTAATATATTGGATCACTGTTATACCACAATAAAGGATGCATATCACTCTGTTCCAGGAGCAGCTTTGGGACGTTCTGATCACCTTCTGGTTCATCTTATACCGTCCTACAGGCAGAAACTAAAATCAGCTAAACCTGTATCAAGGACTGTAAAAAGATGGACTAATGAAGCAGAGCAGGATTTACAATCTTGATTAACTACAGGCCTATTAGCATATTGCCTATTGTATCAAAAATTCTTGAGAATGCCATCATAGAACAGCTAACCGATCACGAGACTGTAATAATTTGTTGCACCCCATGCAGTTCGGATTTAGACGTAACCATTCCACAGACGCAGCCTGCTGCTATTTGATAGAAAACATAAAGGGCGACTTGGACAAGGGGGGCACGGTGGGTGCTGTGTTTCTGGACTTGCGAAAGTCTTGGATTCGGTTCCAAACCCCCTTCCCTGCCGGAATGAGGGTCTTCTACCGGATGGAGTATGCATGTACAATTCGGCTATAGAAGCGGTGCGAGACATGGCTGAGAGGGGATTACCTTTTGCCATAGTCAAGCAGCCGGAGACGCTGATGGAGAAAATCCAGAAGATGACGTGGTCTACAAGCGATCGAAGAGGAAGAAGCAGTTACAGAAGAGAGAACGTAGGAGACGAGCAGATCAGTCAGTAGTAGAGAAACTCCAACAATTCAGACATGAATCCGCGGGAGAAGGTTAATCCTTCGACATGAACGCAAAATGCCAGAAGATCATGAGTTCATTGTATGGACTGATTTTTGTCTTCCTATTCAATACACTTTGGATAAGTGTCTGTTCCACCGGTTTCTATTTGTTAATAATTTTTATTTTTCGTAAAGAGAACCAAGATCCGTCTGTTAATGTCTGTTAAATTAAGAAGATATAGTAAAAGAATAACAGGAATTGAGTGCAATTTTGAAATGGAGACCAATAAACAGAAACTGAGAAGTAAGAAAAGTAAAGATTCAAATAGCTCTTATAAAAGAGACACATTTAAGCGAAACTGAGCATTTAAAACCTAAACAAGGGGGGTTTAATTATCTATTTTCAGCTTCTTATAAATCTGGACCTAGACGGGGGGGTTGCGATTCTTAGATCAAGTATCTTACGATCATTTGTCAGAAAAGAAAGATAAAGAAAGTAGATATTTCCTCATTAAAGGGAGGATAAATGGGTTTTTAGTAACTATACTTAACATCTACACCCCTCCGGGTAGTAAATGGTCATTTTTCCAGCAAATATTTAATATGGTATCTACAGAATCTGAGGGCATACTTATAAGTGCAGGAGATATGAATATTCATTTGTCAAAATTGGACTATTCAGGGAAAAATCATGTTAAGAGAAAGTGGTATCATTGATATTTGGAGAAATTTTTATACAACTGGAAAAGATTATACACATTTTTCAGCTTCACATTAAACATGTGCTCTCCAAATTAAACATTGGGCTCTCCAAAAGGAGATTCCCCCATCCTGGAGGGAAGCTACAATAAAAATAATTCCTAAAGATGCAAAAGATAAATTAGAGTGTAAAAACCATCGTACAATTTCTGTTTTAAACATAGATTATAAAATATACACATCGATTTTGGGTAAAAGACTGGAGACTGTATTGCCTAACCTTATTCAATTATACCAAACAGGGTTTATTTGTCAGAGACAGACACAAGATACCATTAGATGAACATTGCACAACTTATGGCATATATAGCATCACAAGATAAATTCTGTGGGATTAGATGCTGAAAAAGCGTTGGATACAGTTAGATGTCTGTACCTTTTTTTAAGGTATTAGAAAAGTTTGGCTTTCATAGCACTATTGCTATGATTAGATGCTGAAAAAGCATTTGATACATTTAGATGGCTGTACCTTTATAGGGTATTAGAAAAGTTTGGCTTTCATAGCACTATTATTAAAGCATTCCAGGGACTATACAATAAATCTACAGCAAGAATCAAAGTTAATGGAAACCTTTCACAAGCCTTTATCTTAGAAAGACCTTGTAGGCAGAGATGTCAATGTTCCCCTCTTTTGTTTGCTTTATTTTTAGAACCTTTAAGCCAATATATAAAACAAAATACAAATATTAAGGGACTAGACATAAATGGTGATGAACAGAAATGATCATTTTTCACAGATGAAATATTAGTTTATTTAGGTCAACCAAACAAATCATTAGAAGTCTTGATGGAAACATTAACTATGTTTGGAGATTTATCAAGCTATAAATTAAATGTCAAAAAAAAAACAGATCTTAACTTTAATTGCCAAATATCTAGTTTAGGGGTTTATCTAGTTTAGGGGTTCAAATACCCAAAGATATCAGAAGACTATTTGATGTGAATTACAAACCACTGTATTCTACAATCATATCAGATTTGGCTAGATGGATGAGTATACTTCAACAATTTTTGTATCTTTTCCATTCTCTTCCAATAGAGCTAAGCAAACAAAACTTTATTGAATGGGATAGATTGATATCACGATTTATATGGCAAGGAAAAAAAATAAGAATAAAATTTAGGACACTACAATTACAGAAAGAAAAAGGAGGTCTTGCCTTGCCGTGCTTAGAGGAATAGTATCGTGCAGCTCAAGTACGACCTTTATTATGTCTATGCAATCCAGATTTTAAAGCCAGGTGGAAAGAAATAGAAAATGCTAACCTGAAAAGACCTCCAATCCAAGCTACAGTATAATGGCAGATGGACACTTGAATAAAATGAATATACATGAATTTAAACCGTGGACAACTAACTTATTAAATAATTGGCAAGATACAAAAAAAAAATATATATATATAATTTGATAGATTTGATATCAATCTTGAGATGGCCTGCCTATGTTTCAACATTTGCTCCAAATACTGTAGACGATAGCTTTAAAGCTTGGACTAAACGAGGCCTCACAGCATACTGTACGTTTTTACATAAAGGGCAAGTATTGTATTTTGAGGCACTCGAACACAAACAACTGTTGTGTCATAAGGATTTCCATAAGTACTTACAAATAAGACACAAACTTAATAATATTATAAGGGAACATAATGACAAGGAAAATAATAAAAATATTTATTGCAATACATAAAACGGGGGGCATGACAAAAATAGTTACAAAATTTTATAAAAGTCTACAAAACCAAAAATGAGAAAATACCCAATATATTAAAAATAAATGGGCAATGGAAGGAAATCTGAATATCCTAGAGAAAGATTGGGAAAGTTTTCTTAAATCACAGAGAATTTGGTTGGAAAAATATCACTAGATTTTTCCTCACCCCTGAGCAGCAGAGATACCAAAGCAAAAATGCAACCTGCTGGAGATTGTGCTGCTCAAATCAAGCCAACCATAGCCATATATTCTGGGAATGCCCTAAAGTTCAGAAATATTGGCAGGAAATCCATAAGAGCTTAGAGAGTATTTTCATTTAGTTTCTTAACTCTATACTTTGGTCTTAGAAGTCTTAAATCAGAAGACAAATCTGATGAATACTTAATGAGAATTATGTTGGTAGCTGGCAAAAAGGTTATAACCAGAAAATGGTTGCAACCTGAAACACCAGAAATTAGCTGTTGTGAAATTGGCTGGAAACTGTGAAAGAAATTTACACAGTGGAGAGATTAACAATGATTCTTCGGCTACAGTCTGAGAAATTTGTCAAGATATGGGGAAAATTGATAGAGATATATTCGCCAACTAAGAGAGTATAGAGATTAAGATATTTTAAGGGAAGAAGGCAAAAATATTATTGAATAAAAAGAGAAACAAAAGATATAAGGAATAAAAAGGCAATGGTAGGAAAAAAAATACCCACATTGGGAATGAGAGTACTTCTGGAGTAAAGTGTATTGTCCTCAAGGAGTTTTTTTATTATTATTTATTAGGTTTTATCTTTCTTTTTTTTTTTAGGAAAAATAATTTGATCAAATTCTTTGCAAAACTGATCAGATCAGGTACCCAAACTACTGGCAGGGTAATAAATATAGAACTATATAGTTGATTTAATCACAAACGGCTGTAATAATGTGTTGGCTGAAATTGGCTTGTTACTAACTGAATTGGTACAACAAATTATGTCTCTTATGTTCCTTTTATGTGTATTTTATTACTGTCTCCTACAATAAAAAAAATGCTAAGGAATAGATCTTCAATGAACTGCAAAAAAACTGAATGTAGTTAATTGTTAGTCAGTGCTTTAAAAGCGGAGCTGGTTGAGAGACACTCATGGCTTGTGCTGAACGTGATGCGAATTGTTGACTGCCAAGAGCATAAAACCAATAGAATGAATGAAATCTTTGGAAACCTGTCACAGTCTTGCCATTGCCTTAAGCGTGGGACACACTGCAGGAGTTTTGATCGTTTCAGATGAAAGATTGGAATCGTGAAACAATTATGGCGATCTCTGTAATCCTGGCTCATAATCGATGGTCATGTGTCTTACAGTGAGAGAGGTTCAAAGACGGCCATTGTCAGGGTCTTAATGGTCAGCAATTTTAATGTAGATAATATGCTTGTTTTTAAGGACTTTTTTTTGTTTATGATACAATCTAATAACTAACACTTGGTCTCTGATGTTAAATCTGATACTGCTGTAAAAATGATTTGAGAGATGATGTGGTTTATTTTCTGCTAAAAATCAAGCCAAAGCTCAAAGAGCTGTCACTAACCTCAAACAAGTGCTGCGTGAAAACCGCTGAATCAAGATAAATCTGTGCACACTGGCTCCTGGAAATGTATTAAAACAGCCAATCAGATCAGAACTGCTGTTTTCAGATGTCTGTTTAATGTAGGCTGTGTAAAATGCTAATGGTTGGTGTTCTTTATCTGCTGTGACTGAAACTGAGACTGCAGTGTTTGTTTCAGGACTCTGTGATCATGGGTTCAGTCGGATTGAATGACTGGCGTGGAGCTCTGTATGAATTGACGGGATCAGGATCTGAATTCAGACAGACAGAGATCCTTGGTCCAGCTTTAAATAAAGACTCGTACATGGGTATGTTGGAGTTTTTGTTTGTCCTTTTGTGATGTGAAGAGTGTGTGTGTGTTTTAATGATGGTGCTGGTGTTCAGGTTTCTCTACTGTGCTGGGGATGAGACACGGCGTCTCTCTTCTGTTCTCTGGAGCACCGCGGGCTGAACACAGGGGTCTTGTGACCCTCTTCACCAAGAATAAAAGCACATGGACAGTGACGAGCAACATCAATGGAGAACAAGTCAGTGAAAAACCCTCAGACACAATATTATCTCTCTCCACTGGTGAGATCAGGGGCTCCCAAACCTACAGTCCACTGAGAAGATCAGCAGACCCTTTAAACACACACTATAAAAAGTATTATTTACTCAATTTTTTGGTGAAACATTTTTACACTCAAAAAAATTGAGTTAATTTTAAAACTGTGAAATCAGTGAAATATACTGTTTAAATTGAGTAAATGTCAGTAAAAAAATTAAGTAAATCTGAATAACTGAATTACTTTATATATAATTAATTTTATTTCTCATATAATCAAAATCATAAAACACCACAACTGTAATTCCATGTCAAATAAACAAAAAATATTGAGTAGATATAATTGAAATATTAGATTAAATTTAACCAAACAAATGTGCTATATTTACTAAATGTAAAAGTGAATTTAACTTAATATTGGACTATAAATTATCAAAATGTTGCATTCACTTTTTGTTTTACACTATTTACCCTTTACAATGAATATAATAAAACAAAATAAAAGAAACACATTTTTAATTAAACATTTATTTGTCAATTAAACATTAGACAAAATCTAAAATCAACAGACAGTTGAAGGTTGCCATTGACTTCAATAGTAGGAAAAATATATATATATACTATGAAAAATCAATGACAACCTTCAACTGTCTTTTAAAATATCTTATGAGTTCAACAGAAGAAAGAAACTCGTACAGGTTTGGGACAACTTGAGGGAGAGTACATTATGACAACATCTTCTGTTTGGGTGAAATATCCCATGCATACGTGACTCCCAAAAGATAGCAGCAGGCTCTGCTGAGATTCCCAAGATTGCTGAGGACAGTGATGCCCTGAATCACAACTCCTACATCGCTGACTGCCCCATCATTGTCCCAAAGGATGTCGATTTTTATGACCTCCTCTGCCAACTCTGCTTGTACGAAGACGGGTAGATCAGCTGAATCCTACAGGCAAATTGCATTAAAATTATGATGTAATATAATTATAAATAAACTAAATAATATATGTACATTTTACAGAAATTACCTGTTGGATTTTTATGATTTTTTTTTAACATGACCCACTCAAAATATCACTTAAATGATTTCAAAAGATTTTATTAAGTTAATATAGCTCTTTATTTTTGTGAAATTTACTAAGCCACTGAATATTTTTTTACAGTGCACACACACACTCATGAGATTTAGTGTTCCACCAAATTAACCAAATAAATTATTTGTATTCTGTACATATAAACAAATTTTGATTTTGATGGCTGCAACAAACTCCCAAAAAGTTGGGACAGAGGCATGTTTAACACTGAGCCACATCAACATTCCTTATAATTACAATGTTTAAGTTTTGGGGAATTGAAAATACTAATTGTTTAAGTTTTGCAAGCAAAAATTTTTCCCAATCTTGCTTGATACAAGACTTCAGAAACTCAGCAGTCTGTGATAGTCATGGTGTGATTCTCCTTTTCTTTACTGGTCATACCCTTTCAGTAGGAGACAGATCTGTGCTGCAGATCTTGATGGCAGTATCTCTATAAAATCCCAATATATGCGCCCATGTCAATGGTACCTTCACACATATTGCAGTCACCCATGCAGTTTGCTATTGCGTCTATCACTGGTGAAAGTCTGGATGATGTCTTTGAGACTGAGAACTTGATGTCAGTCTTTCCTGGTGGACTCATCTGAGCACATTACACACTTTTTGACTATCAAAGATGAGCTCTGGCCAAGAGAAGCCTGCGTCATCACTGCATACAGCTGATGTATTGCTTTCTCCTTGAGTAACAGAGACTCAAGTCATTTCTTGATGCAGCAGCAGACTGTGTTAAGTGACAGCGGTTTTCTCAAGTGCTCCTGAGTCCATTGCTGTGTCTGAAATCGCTCACTCATTCACTCATTCACTAATCCCTATATAGTGTATGGCAGTTGAGTTCACTATACCAGGAAGGAGTGAACAAATAAATAAGTGAACGGATTCGGACAGTGACGTATAGCCTACACTGAGCGTGAGACTTGGAGCTGTTGCAAAAACATTGCCATATGTATTTTAATATTACATGTACCTAATTTTTGAAAATAATACTAATAGCAATAATACTCAAAATTACTTTATATTGCAGTTATACATACCTCCGCGTCAGCTTTGTGGTTTCATCGATGGTATATAATTTTTATTTTTATTTTGTAATGCTTTTATGTTCATAACCATTAAAGGATATTAAAATAACTTACACACATAAACACGTTCATAATTATGTATTTATTATTTTTAGTATCTTGACACTCGCTCAAGCAGCGTTTTGAGCTCAGATAAGATGGTTGTAGAGCGTCCTCAGGCGATCGTTAATTTTACATCAGAATACATACCTGTTTTTAACAAAAAAATTGAAATTATCCACCAAATTATCATCATTTTTGTAAGTTAACAACCATGCCACCTCAGTAAATTAGTCAAATATTAAACTGAGTTATTGATTACATAACATATTTCTATATAAATAATGTAGGAAAAACATTAAAACAGAAATAATAAAGATGTAAACGTCATCTCTCATTCAAACTCGCTCGCTCCCGCTCACGCTTCCAGCTCGACGCTACTCCGCATTGGATTGTGGGAAATAGTGCTTCAGCGAGTGTACATCGGTTGTGCACTCGAAATCAGAATGAATTGTGGGTAAAAAGTAGTGGACAAATGTAGGGAATGAAGCAGTTCACTCAGAATTCGGACACGCTACAAAATGGCTGACACCCCATATAGTGCACTATATAGTGGATAGGGAGCGGTTTCGGACACAGCACATGTGGCTATATTTCACAGGACAGCATGACGGTTTCTTATGCAATGCCATCTAAGGGGTCAAAGGTCAAGCACAATCACCTAAGGTTTCCTGTCTTGCTCCACACAGACTGAGATTTAACTGGATTCCCCTAATCTTTTTACAGTATTAATAACAATATTAAATTGGTGAAATATCTAAATGCTTTGCTATTTTCCATTAAGAAATGTGAAATGTTGATATTCAATAACCTTTTAACATTTATTTAGCCTCATTTTAGTTTGTCAGTGAAAACATTGGAAATCTTTTCATTTTTTGCCAATTAAATAAGTTAAAGAGAATTAACAAATCTAAAATTCTTGATTTCACTGCGTTTTACAAAATGTCCTAACTTTTTCTTATTCTGGGTTGTAAGTTTTTAAAGACCTCTTCAGTTTCTAGCCAGTATAATGTGACGTTGTGTTTGTGAAGCAGAAGAACATGAAGTTTTCATTTCTTCTATAAAAATCAGGCTATAAAAGCATGTGCTAGAATGCAGTTTCTGTTCATTTTGATTGATTTCTGGCATCAGATTGGCTCATATTTCGGAGCGTCTCTGAGTCTGTTGGATGTGGACTCGGATGGAAACTCAGATTTCCTGCTGGTTGGAGCTCCATTATTTTACCAGTCTCAGCCAAAGGCTGAAGGGAGGCTGTACGTCTACACTTTATCAGACCAGGTACACACAGATTCATGACTATTATTATGATCTTAATGAACAAGCTTCTGCCTGTAACTGGAAGGCTGCTAGTCGTCACCAGTGTGTTACTCCATTGGGATTGCTGTTGTAATAGGTTCCTATGACATGAAAGTTGTGGAAATTGTTCTAGTGCTGTTGAAGACATATGCTGTTCACTTTTTCAGAAGTATTTTCAGAAGACACTGAATGTGAGCCAGTCAAGCACATGTAGATTTGCTACATCTGTGGCTTCACTAAAGGACCTGAATGGAGACAGTCTGTCAGATGTGGCAGTCGGGGCGCCGCTGGAGAATGAAGGCGTTGTCTACATCTACCTGGGTGATGGGACGCATGGCATAAACCCTGAACACACTCCTCAGGTGAGAGTTTGCTGTGCTTCCATCAATCCCAAATGCTGTGTTTGTGATTACGCTTAACTCAGAAACCCAGACGGGCCGGACGTTCACAGATAAACAAACCTGCATAATGATGAGCCACTTTGACACAGTAGATCTTTGTGTGTGTGTGTGTGTGTGTGTGTGTGTGTGCAGCGGATCCCAGCACGGTCAGTTCTCCCGGGTCTGCAGCAATTTGGAGTGTCTCTGTCTGGTCAGATGGACATGAATGATGATAATCTGACAGATATCGTGATCGGAGCACAAGGAGGGATCGTCCTGCTCAAGTAAGTCATTTCACAACACATTTAGAAATAATGTAAATATTCTCTAACCATCTCAACACAGGATCATCTGTGGGATAGACATCAGTGAGCAGTTCTTAAAGTACAGGTCCTTCTCAAAAAAATAGCATATTGTGATAAAAGTTCATTATTTTCCACAATGTAATGATAAAAATTAAACTTTCATATATTTTAGATTCATTGCACACCAACTGAAATATTTCAGGTCTTTTATTGTTTTAATACTGATGATTTTGGCATACAGCTCAAGGAAAACCCAAAATGCCTGTCTCAAAAAATTAGCATATTTCATCAACCAATAAAAGAAAAGTGTTTTTAATACAAAAAAAGTCAACCTTTAAATAATTATGTTCAGTTATGCACTCAATACTTGGTCGGGAATCCTTTTGCAGAAATGACTGCTTCAATGCGGCGTGGCATGGAGGCAATCAGCCTGTGGCACTGCTGAGGTGTTATGGAGGCCCAGGATGCTTCGATAGCGACCTTAAGCTCATCCAGAGTGTTGGGTCTTGCGTCTCTCAACTTTCTCTTCACAATATCCCACAGATTCTCTATGGGGTTCAGGTCAGGAGAGTTGGCAGGCCAATTGAGCACAGTAATACCATGGTCAGTAAACCATTTACCAGTGGTTTTGGCAATGTGAGCAGGTGCCAGGTCGTGCTGAAAAACGAAATCTTCATCTCCATAAAGCTTTTCAGCAGATGGAAGCATGAAGTGCTCCAAAATCTCCTGATAGCTAGCTGCATTGACCCTGCCCTTGATAAAACACAGAGGACCAACACCAGCAGCTGACATGGCACCCCAGACCATCACTGACTGTGGGTACTTGACACTGGACTTCAGGCATTTTGGCATTTCCTTCTCCCCAGTCTTCCTCCAGACTCTGGCACCTTGATTTCCGAATGACATGCAAAATTTGCTTTCATCTGAAAAAAGTACTTTGGACCACTGAGCAACAGTCCAGTGCTGCTTCTCTGTAGCACATTTCCTGCACACGCCTGTGCACGGTGGCTCTGGATGTTTCTACTCCAGACTCAGTCCACTGCTTCTGCAGGTCCCCCAAGGTCTGGAATCGGTCCTTCTCCACAATCTTCCTCAGGGTCCGGTCACCTCTTTTCATTGTGCAGCGTTTTTTGCCACACTTTTTCCTTCCCACAGACTTCCCACTGAGGTGCCTTGATACAGCACTCTGGGAACAGCATATTCGTTCAGAAATTTCTTTCTGTGTCTTACCCTCTCGCTTGAGGGTGTCAATGATGGCCTTCTGGACAGCGGTCGGCAGTCTTACCCATGATTGCGGTTTTGAGTAATGAACCAGGCTGGGAGTTTTTAAAAGCCTCAGGAATCTTTTGCAGGTGTTTAGAGTTAGTTAGTTGATTCAGATGATTAGGTTAATAGCTCGTTTAAAGAACCTTTTCATTATATGCTAATTTTTTGAGATAGGAATTTTGTGTTTTCATGAGCTGTATGCCAAAATCATCAGTATTAAAACAATAAAAGACCTGAAATATTTCATTTGGTGTGCATTGAATCTAAAATATATGAAAGTTTAATTTTTATCATTACATTATGGAAAATAATGAATTTCTAATCACAATATGCAAATTTTTTTAGAAGGACCTGTAATCTTTACTTTGTAGAATAAAAGAGAATAAAGTAAAATATATTAGGTGTTAGCCTTGTCAGTCTGACTGTCTAGTAGTATGAGCTTTTTACTTTTTTATTTCTTCTCAGGGCTCTGCCTGTGATGTCTGTATCTGCGAAGCTCAGTTTCAATCCAAAGGAAATTAGTCTGAACAACTTTGAATGTCCGGGTGACAACACATTTAATGCATTTAATCTCACGTCATGTTTCACGGTGACCGAGAGAACCAGCAGCAAAGGTAACATCAATGAAGTTTCAGAGAGTCTCTGTCACATGAAGAATATGTCTTACCCCCTCATGTCTCTAAGGATCTCTGGAGAAGAATCTGAATGTTTCTCTGAATCTGAATGTGGATGTGGTACGAGGAATGAGTCGAGGATTCTTCAATTCAATGAATTCGTCGTCCAGTTCTTTGCAGCAGTTTGTTCTGCTGGATTCTGGGATTTCCTGTTCCAATTTCTCCATCTTCATGCTGGTACGTGTGGTCTATCACAACTTCAGCCAGTCACAGCAGCCTCGGTCTGACATTGAATGTTGTGTTTCTTTCAGCACTGTGTTGCAGACACAGTATCTCCTCTGAAGATACAAATTAATTTCTCACAAACTGAGAAGTTGTCTGGAAACCCGGTGGCTGTTCTCGACATCAACAGCAGGACGGAGGAGCATGTCGAGGTGACATCTCAATTTAACACATCTTCACACATCTCAGTTTAAACTTTATAGGCTTGATTGACATAGTGATGGGAGAAATACAAGTGCATCTCAATAAATTTGAATGTTTTGGAAGAGTTCATTTATTTCAGTAATTCAATTAAAATTTTAAAACTTGTGTATTAAATCAATTCAAATCAGGTTCTTTTTTAAATTGTGATGATTTTGGCTAACATCTAACAAAAACCTCACCAATTCACTATCTCAACAAATTAGAATATTGTGACATGCCAATCAACTCAACTCAACTTCACAAGGAATGTACTGAGGCTGGGGTCAAAGCATCAAGAGCCACCACACACAGACGTGTCAATGAATTTGCTGAACCACCGACAATGTCAGAGGTGTCTTATCTGGGTTAAGGAGAAGAACTGGACTGTTGTCCAGTGGTCCAATTTGCTCTTTTCAGATGAAAGAAAGTTTTGTATTTCATTTGGAAACCAAGGTCCTAGAGTCTAGAGGAAGGGTGGAGAATTTCATAGCCAATGGTGCTTGAATTCCAGTGTAAAGTTTCCACAGTCTGTGTTGATTTGGGGTGCAATGTCATCTGCTGGTGTTGGTCCATTGTGTTTTTTTTTCTTCTTTTACTTTTTAAGAGTCACTGCACCCATTTTACAATACATTTCGGAGCAATTCATGCTTCCTTCTGCTGACCTGCTTTTTGAAGATGCTGACTTCATTTTTTAGCAGGATTTGGCACCTGCCCAAACTGCCAAAAGTTGGTTAAATGACCATGCTGTTGGTGTGCTTGACTGGCCAGCAAACTCAGTAGACCTGAACCCCAGAGAGAACCTGTGGGGTATTGTCAAGAGGATGAGAAACAAGAGTCCAGAGTGAGAAATCAGACCAAACATACATAAAGACACCCTTTACAAGCCAATTACAATTTTTTTATGAAAGTAAGCTAATAAATATAATATACAAATACCATTAAACATTTAGTGTCTGTATGTGTTATTTTATTTAAGTCATGACTGAGGTTGTGACAGATATATTTACTTCCATATTTAAATGGATTATCAAAAAAGTAAAAAAGTGTAGGTCAGGCAATTGCTTGAGTGCACGGGTTGTTGTTTCTCTGGTGGCATTTCTGAAAGTGATTTGCAGTCAACTAAGGAATGGGTGTGTTTTAAGTGACTACACGATTAATTACATGTACATTATTAAATGTAATGTGTTTTTGGCAGAAGCTTTTATCCAAAGCCACTTACAAATCAGGAGAATAATAGAAGCAGTCATATCAACAAGGCTACTGGCAACAAGTGCAAACTAATGGATAGAGGTGTGACGTGAGTTTTATTTTTGGCTCATTGAAGACCACTCTTGCTGCTGCATTCTGGATCAGTTGTAGAGGCTTGATAATACATGCAGGATGTCCTGCAGGGAGAGCATTACAATAGTCAAGTCAGGAGAGAACAAGCTTGGACAAGGAGTTGTGCGGTTTCTCTGATAAGATAGGGTCTAATCACCCTAATTTTGTATAAGGCAAATCTTCAGGACCGGGCTGCAGCAATATGATCTGTGATAGCTTAGCTTTCACTAGGGGAGGGATAAGTGCAGAACAATAATGGGCAGTGTGTGAAAGGAAGTCTAAAGCTTATAAAGCATGTCTTTTGATTGTGCTGTGTGTGTGACAGGTCTCAGGTGCATGGTGTGATTGTTATCAGGTGACTAGATTGGTGCAGTGGAGCATGGGAAATGTAGTACAGGGTGTACTGTGTAATATGAGAGTCTGTGTTGTGGATAATGACCTCTCGTGGTGAATTAACGGAAGTTAAAATACCATCATGACTGAATCATATGCACCAGTTGTGCAGATGCAATGATCTAACCATGAGGTCGTATGCCATGCATCACTGATATACGTGTAACTTTTAATGTAGTTTCATAACTAAGGTTCGGGAGAAGCACGTCAGATACTTAGCCTAATTAGCACAGGTGGAACCACTCAAGATAATCAACCTTAGGGTATAAATACAGCTGAATTAGCCTACCTGTCTCCATTGATGGTTTATCAGCATGCTGGTTTGCTTCGTCTATCACCTTACCACAGACCCAATTTTTGTACCAACGAAGAGAGCTACACCGGGGATTTATAAGACCTGCTGCTTTTGCTGGACCCGCGATCTTTCCTACCCAGCTAAACACGGCCGTTGAGCAGCATTAAGCGTCATCGTGACCGCTGCTCTCCTCGCCAAGCCACACGTCATGACCAATAGACCCTGCAAGCACCGAGCTCGCCTCGCTCGACACAATGATCATACTGCCCGAGAACGAGCTCTCCTCGAGCTGGAATCCAACCAGCCTGGGCCGCACCCAAGTTCTTACCGCAGCAAGCCTCTCTCATTTTCCGCAGCGGCTCAGCCTTTCACCCCGGCGTTCCGGCCGAGTGGCAGTTTGAGGCCGCTTCCTCTAGCGGCGCAGACCGCACGACGTTAACCAATACATTTTCAGGCGAAGACGCTAAAAGCAGGTTTTTCTTCTTCATTAGATTTTTACGGCCATTGGCATCCAAAGTGTTGCATCTAAAAGCAGGTTCGCGGCTAAAGTTTGTTAAATGACATCCTGACGCAGTTCCATCTTCTACTAGTGTTTGTGGTGGTTTTGGCAAACCAGCATAAAGATGCACTATCGCCACCTGCTGATCTGCACATAGATTTGGACTACAGATACAAACGTAGTTCCATTGGATGATGATGCCACTTTTAACCCTCTCAAGGCAGGCGTTGCAGATTTGCAACAGTAAAGTAACTAAAAACCTTATTACTCCTAAAAGAACTAAAAACTTTACTAAAGGTTACTACAGTTACTAAGTTACTAAAACTTAATTTGAGCCTGAGAGGGTTAACCATGAAGCAAAGGCATTATTTCCAGAGTCATCCACATTGAAATGTCCAAGACATTACATTTGCCTTACCGCGCATGTTTAAACCTCACTGAAATGATACAGACATAAGTTCCATGATAAAAAAAAAAATGCCTGAAAGCACCATAAGTCGCTGGATAAAACCGTCGGCTAAATGCTTAATTTAATTTAAAAATTGTATTTCCATGCAAGTTTTCTGGCAGGACCAAATTATTTAGGGACCTATTTCTCCATTCACAGGCATGATCACTCAAAATTCATCTAAAACGCATCTGCCCTCGTGTTTTGACGCAGGATAGCAGAATCAGAATCAGAATCAGAAAGGGCTTTATTGCCAAGTATGCTTGCGCATACAAGGAATTTGTTGTAGTGACATAAGCTTCCAGTACACAGAGACAACAACACACAGACAAAAAAAAAGTAGGCAAATAAATAAGTGTATAAACAATTGTGCTATAAATTATAATGGAATAGGATTGAATAAGATGCAGGGATGTACTAGGATGGAGGGGTAACAAATAAATATAAGGATATTGCACTTTTTTTTTTTTTTTGCATAAGCATAAGTGGGGAACATTTAACTGTTCATGAGGTAGATTGCCTGGGGGAAGAAACTGTTCTTGTGCCTTGCTGTTCTGGTGTTTGCGGCTCTGAGGCCGGCCAGATGGCAAAAGTTCAAAGATGGGGTGACTTGGATGTGAGGGATCCAGAGTGATTTTATGAGCCCTTTTCCTCACTCTGGATTTACAGTTCTTGAAGGGTGGGCAGGGGAGCACCAATAATCCTTTCAGCAGTCCGAACAGTTCTCTGTAATCTTCTGATGTCTGATTTTGTTGTTGAACCAAACCAGACAGTTATTGAAGTACAGAGGACAGACTCAAAGACGGCCGAGTAGAACTGTTTCAGCAGCTCCTGTGGCAGGTTAAACTTCCTCAGCTGGCGAAGGAAATACAACCTTTGCTGGGCCTTTTTCACAATGGAGTCAATGTGATTGTCCCACTTCAGGTCCTGAGAGATGGTGGTTCCCAGGAATCTGAATGACTCCACTGCAGTCTCAGTGCTGTTCATGATGGTGAGTGGGGAAAGTGCAGGGGGGTTTCTCCTAAAGTCCACGATCATCTCCACTGTTTTGAGTGTGTTCAGCTCCAGGTTGTTAAGACTGCACCAGACAGCCAGCTGCTCAACCTCTTTTTTGTAAGCAGACTCATCACTGTCCTGGATGAGGCAGATGACTGTAGTGTCATCTGCAAACTTCAGGAGCTTGACAGAGGGGTCTTTAGAGGTGCAGTCGTTGGTGTACAGGGAGAAGAGCAGAGGGGAGAGAACACATCCCTGAGGGGCACCAGTGTTGGTGGAGCAGCTGTTTGATGTGAATTTCCCCAGTCTCACTAACTGTTGCCTGTCTGTCAGAAAGCTGGTGATCCACTGACAGATAGAGCTAGGAACAGAGAGCTGGGTCAGTTTGGTCTGGAGGGCTGTTGGGATGATGGTGTTCAAAGCCGAACTAAAGTCCACAAACAGGATCCTCACATAAGTCCCTGTTTTGTCCAGATGTTGCAGGATGAAGTGCAATCCCATGTTGATTGCCATCATCCATGGACCTGTTTGCTCGTTAAGCAAACTGCAGGGGGTCCAGTAAGGGTCCAGTGATGTCCTTCAGATAACCCAGAACCAGTTTTTCAAACGACTTCATGACGACAGATGTTAGAGCCACAGGCCTGTAGTCGTTAAGTCCTGTTATCTTGGGTTTCTTTGGAATGGGGATTATGGTGGAGCGTTTGAAGCAGGAAGGCACTTCACACAACTCCAGGGATCTGTTGAAGATCTGTGAAAAGATGGGGGCCAGCTGGTCAGCACAGATTTTCAGACAGGCTGGTGTAACGCCATCTGGGCCTGGTGCTTTTCTTCTTTTGTTCTTCTTAAAGACCTGGCGCACATCGTCTTCACAGATTTAAAGAGCAGGAGGTGTGGAGAGGGGGATTGAAGGAGGTTTTAATGGTTGTGTAGGGAGATGGTCAGAATGGGTATTGGGGGTTTCAAATCTGCAATAAAACTCATTCAGGTCGTTAGCAAGTCGTTGATTAGCCTCAGTGCAAGGGGATGGTGTCTTGTAGTTTGTGATGGCTCTTAGACCTCTCCACACTGAAGTTGAGTCGTTGGAAGTAAACTGGTCTTCCAACTTTTTAGCGTAGGTCTTTTTAGCCGCTCTGATCTCTTTGTTCAGTGTGTTCCTGGCCTGATTGTACAATACCCTGTCCCCATTTCTGTAGGCATCCTCTTTGGCCTGACAAAGATGTCTGAGTTTTACTGTAAACTATGGCTTATCATTGTTGAATGTTAAATAAGTCCTGGTAGGAATGCATACATCCTCACAGAAACTAATATAAGATGTTACGGTCTCTGTGAGTTCGTCCAGATCGGTGGTAGCAGCTTCAAAAACACTCCAATCAGTGAGGTCAAAACAAGATTGTAAATCCTGCTCTGTTTCGCTGGTCCATCTCTTCACAGTCTTTACTACAGGTTTAGCAGATTTAAGTTTTTGCTTGTAGGACGGTATAAGATGAATCAGACAGTGATCAGAATGTCCCAAAACTGCTCGTGGAACAGAGTGATATGCATCCTTTATTGTTGTGTAACAGTGATCCAGTATATTACTGTCTCTGGTGGGACATGTAACATGCTGTCTGTATTTTGGCAGTTAACAGGAGAGATTGGCTTTATTAAAGTCCCCGAGAATGATTAAAACAGAGTCCGGGTGTTGTTGTTCTGTCTCTGTGATCTGGTCTGCGAGTTTCTGTAAAGCAAGGCTCACATGCGCTTGAGGATGGATGTAAACACTGACCAGAATGAACGAGTGAAACTCCCGCGGCGAATAGAACGGATTGCAGTTGACAAACTGCATTTCTAGATCAGGACAGCACATCTTCTTTAACACAGTTACATCTCTACACCAGCGTTCATTGATGTAAAAGCATGTCCCGCCGCGCGACTTCCCTGTTGATTCTGATTCGCGATCCGCTCTAAACAGCTGAAAGCCTGACAGATGGAGCGCGCTGTCTGGTATGGCGTCATTCAGCCAGGTTTCCGTGAAACACAGAGCAGCAGAGTGTGAGAAATCCTTATTTGTCCGAGAGAGCAGAAGGAGTTCGTCTGTTTTGTTGGGTAGAGAGCGGAGATTTGCCAGATGGATGCTAGGCAACGGCTTTCGAAATCCGCGCTTCCTGAGTCTGACGAGCGCTCCCGCTCGCTTCCCCCGTCTGCGCGTCCTGAAGCGTTTGATCAGCGCCGCCGCTCCTCCGATAACAACGTTCAGTAAAACGTCTGAATAATTTAAATCCGGTAAAAGATCTTGTGGTGTGTTCTGCCGAATGTTCAGCAGTTCATCCCTGGTGAAACTGATCGTGTTTGTTAAAAAAAACAGGAAAAACGAACAAAAACAGCACAAACACTGGAGAGCCAAGCACTGAAGCAGCCATGCGCGGCGCCATCGAGTACAAAAGTGGGAGTAAAATTACTGTCGCCTTTTCAGGACCGTAATACGAAAAACAGGAAAGTAAATATCTTTAGATGCCACTTGGAAGTGAATAGCACATAACTGCTATTAACCCATTTGCTTGCAAGCATCGCCAACGGCCCCAGTTTATTATCGTTTCACTTCCACAGCACGCTAAACATCACTCTCTTACTTGATCTGGATAAACCGTACATCAATTGAAAGTCTAAAGACTCTGGCTTCGATATTTGACCAATATTTCGATAAAACATCTTTTCAGTGACAGTTATTTAGTAAATTATGTCAGAAAAACGATTCCTATTCCTGAACGGTAAACGACGAAGTGTCAGCTCATGGACAAACGTTGATAATGTATCTAGTCAGAAAGAATCATGATCAGAAACATTTTTATTTTATTTTATTATTATGTAATTTCTGTCTCCATGCCAAAAATGGGGGGGTGACTGGTACGTTACTGCTATAATCATGTCTTTCGGTACAGTGTCTTACAAGACTAAACATGCTTCATCGTTTCCAAAAGCCTCTGTTTCCACAGTCCATACTACAATGTGAAAACAGCCTTCCAAACGTATCCGCCCTGGAGACTGCCTAAGAGCCCGGAGGCCAAATGAGAGCAAAGATGCTTTTCCAACAGTAACATAATAATATGGACAAGGCTTGAGGAATTGTCAAATCAGGCAACCTATTGCTAAGCTGGTAACACAGTAAGCTACCCATTCATTTTTAGCTTGCCCCATCAAATGTTACTAACCCTTTTTACTCTTCCTGCAGCCAGCATCTACAACAGCCGAAGCAAGTAGCCTTTCCTGTACCTCCTCACTGCCGCAGCAGTGTCTGCTCCCGCAGGAGCCTTTCCCGTATCTCCCCACTGCCGCAGCAGTATCTGCTCCCGCAGGAGCCTTTTCTGTATCTCCCCACTGCCACAGCAGCTGTACCTCCTCACTGCCGCAGCAGTGTCCGCTCCTGCAGGAGCCTTTCTCTTATCTCCCCACTGCAGCAGCAGTGTCTGCTCCCACAGGAGCCTTTCCCGTATCTCCCCACTGCCGCAGCAGTATCTGCTCCCGCAGGAGCCTTTTCTGTATCTCCCCACTGCCACAGCAGCTGTACCTCCTCACTGCCGCAGCAGTGTCCGCTCCTGCAGGAGCCTTTCTCTTATCTCCCCACTGCAGCAGCAGTGTCTGCTCCCACAGGAGCCTTTCCCGTACCTCCTCACTGCCGCAGCAGTGTCTGCTCCCGCAGGAGCCTTTTCCGTACCTCCCCACTACCGCAGCAGTGTCTGCTCCCGCAGGAGCCTTTCCCGTATCTCCCCACTACCGCAGCAGTGTCTGCTCCCGCAAGAGCCTTTTCCGTATCTCCCCACTGCCGCAGCAGTGTCTGCTCCCGCAGGAGCCTTTCCTGTACCTCCTCACTGCCGCAGCAGTGTCCGCTCCCGCAGGAGCCTTTCCCGTATCTCCCCACTTCCACAGCAGTGTATGCTCCCACAGGAGCCTTTCCTGTTTCTCCCCACTGCCACAGCAGCACCTGCTCCCGCAGGAGTATATATAAAAAAAAAAGAAAAAAGAAATTGGTCTCACAGCAAGAACTTTCCCAGTAGAGCTCTTATGTTTTCTCTTTTGTCCAGTGAGCATTGGGTCTCACAGCGGACGCAGTGTGAGAAAATCTCCCAGTCAAGCTCTCATTTTCCTCTTTCCTGTTTTCTCTTTCTGTGCAGCGAGCAGTTGGTCTCACAGTGGACGCAGCGAAAACTTTCCCGATAGAGCACTTATGTTTTCTCTTCCGTCTAGCAAGCATTGGGTCTCACAGCGGATGCAGTGTGAGAAAATCTCCTGGTCAAGCTCTCATTTTCTCCCTTTCCTGTTTTCTCTTTCTGTCCAGCGAGCATTTGGTCTCACAGCGGACACAGCGAGAACTTTCCCGGTAGAGCACTTACATTTTCTCTTTCGTCCAGCGAGCATTGGGTCTCACAGCGGAAGCAGTGTGAGAAAATCTCCCGGTCAAGCTCTCATTTTCTCTCTTTCCTGTTTCCTCTTTCTTTCCAGCGAGCATTTGGTCTCACAGCGGACGCAGTGAGAACTTTCCCGGTAGAGCACTTACCTTTTCTCTTCCGTCCAGCGAGCATTGGGTCTCACAGCGGATGCAGTGTGAGAAAATCTCCCAGTCAAGCTCTCATTTTCCTCTTTCCTGTTTTCTCTTTCTCTCCAGCGAGCATTTGGTCTCACAGCGGACGCAGTGAGAACTTTCCCGGTAGAGCACTTACCTTTTCTCTCCCGTCCAGCGAGCATTGGGTCTCACAGCAGACGCAGTATGAGAAAATCTCCCTGTCAAGCTCTCATTTTCCTTTTTCCCGTTTTCTCTTTCTAGTTCTAGTTCTAGTTCTTTTATTTATAAAGCACATTTAAAACAATCACATGACTGACCAAAGTGCTGTACAACATACTGATCATAGATAAAATAAAATATGCTACATTACACAACAGTTAATATGCAAATGCTTCAGAAAACAAGTGAGTTTTCGGAAGCAATTTACAAACCGATAAAGATGGAACAGCTCTAAGAGATGCTGGCAAGCTGTTCACAATCTAGGGCCCATCACCCATCTCCTCTACGTTTCAGCCTTGTAGAGGGAACCAATAGTAGGTTTTGATTACTAGACCTCAAATCTCTGGAAGGGTTGTAAGGGTGCAGCAATTCGGATAGGTAATGTGGAGCGAGATTATGCAAACATTTATAAACAAATAAGAGTATTTTAAAATGTATCCTAGAGTTAACAGGAAGCCAATGAAGTGCTCGCAGAAGGGGGGTGGCAGAATCATATTTTTCTTTAAATTTGGCTGCTGCGTTTTGGACCAATTGTAAACAAGCTACTTGGGACTTTGAGATGACATAATAGAAAGAGTTGCAGTAGTCCAATCGAGAAGTGATAAACGCATGAACAGCTATCTCAAGAGTTTTTTTCCGGCAGACAACAACTGGCAACAACTGAGGAGACATGTTTCTCAAGAGTGAGCCGACTGTCTAAAAATACACCAAGGTTCTTAACACACTTTGACTCAAAAACTACCAGGTTGTCCAAGATTGAGTTGTTAAATTTAGAATTGTCAGATGGACTAAAAACAATGACCTCAGTCTTTTAAGAGTCATTTAAGGTTAAAAAGTTACTGGCTAACCAATGCTTTACCTCATCAAGACATGTAAGAAGTGAATTTATGGCTGAAGGATTGTTTCTTTTAATGGGCAGATAGATCTGTGTGTCATCAGCATAAAAATGGAATGACACACCATGCCTTCTCAGAATCGAACCTAAGGGAAGCATGTAGAGGGAAAAAAGCAGAGGTGCTAAAATGGATCCCTGAGGAAGTCCAAAATTAAGAGGTGCGGCAGAAGAGGCAAAATTGCCAATTTTGACTGAAAAATATAGATCCGTTAAATAGGATTTAAACCAATTCAAGACTGAGCCTTTTAGCCCCACACAATATTCTAATCTAGACAGGAGCAACTGATGATCAATAGTGTCAAATGCAGCAGTCAAGTCTAAAAGGATTGAAATCACGGGGTCACCTGTATCAGTAGCAACTAAGATGTCGTTTAACACTTTCAGCAGAGCTGACTCGGTGTAGTGGAAAGGCCTAAAGCCGGACTGAAAGAATTCTGAGATTTGGTTAGTACTTAGAAAAGATCTTTTCCAGTGCCTTAGAAATAAAAGGGACCACAGAGATTGGACGGTAGTTATTTAAAACAGACATGTCTAAGGAAGGCTTCTGTAGCAAAGGAGTAACGGAGGCCAATTTCATGCATGCGGGAACCGAACCAGTTGATAAGCATTTGTTAAACAGGGAAAGTAAGGCAGGGCCAACTGATCCCATCAACAATTTAAAATACCGGGGGTGAATTACGTCATGAGGACAGAACGAAACTTTGAGGGAGTTAATAATTTCAGAGAGAAATTGTAAAGAAATGGGATCAAAGGACTCCCATATAGACGATGACTGGAGAATCTCATCATAAACAGGAACAATAGCCGTGTTTCCACTATCGAGCTAGGACCGGGCGTGCTAGTGCGTGCCAGGGCCAGTCGCGTTTCCACTGTCACTTCCGGGGCTTGATCGTGCCTCGCCGGGGCTTCCTCGGGGCCAACGGCCAGGTTTTTTCGGCCCGACGAAATCCTTGGGCCAAAGCGGGCCAACTGGGGCTAGAGGAGGGGTTATGAACAAAGGCGGAGTTTCTCCGTGTCTGGAGAGCGTGAGCGCGGATCATTTCAGAAAGACAACAACTTTAACACCAGCATTAAAGACGTTTTAAAATAAGTTGAGCTTAAAACTCACTCTTAGTAAGCAGCAAGTGTTTGACATAACTTGATCCGATGTGGATTATAATCATTAAACAAGGCAGAAATATTTATAAGTGATGTAAAAGACTATGCACGCTAAACATTAACATTACCATAGTAAACATGGTAAAAATGACCGCCTGGATAAATCAGACGTCAGCTTCTTATTCTCTAATTGTGTATTTATTAAGTAACATTTTATCTGTCGTCTTGTATCGTGAGTTTAGCTCCACGTTGCATATCATCAAAATATAATAATGATTTTTGTTCGGGAGCTTTTATAAATATGGAGAGTCTGTGCTGAGGATCATTTCAGAAAGATAACAGCTATAACACCAGCATTAAACACTTTTTTTTAAATAAGTCGAGCTCAAAACTCTCTTTCAGTCAGCAGCGAGTGTTTGAAATAACTTGATCTGATGTGGATTATAATCACTAAACAAGGCTGAAATATTTATAAGCAATGAAAAAGATATGCACGCTAAACTTGTTACCATAGTAAACATGGTAAAATATGACGCTTGAAGAAATCAGACGTCAGCTCAACAGTCGTGTATTTATTAAGTAACTTAATATTATCTGTCACAAGCCTCATCTCGAGAGTTTATCTCACGTTGCCTATCATAAAAGAATATAGCCTAATACTGGTTTTTGTTCGGGAGCTTACAAAAATAGAGATATTATCATTCATTCTAAATGTGACGGCTACTGTGGTTAATAAACAGAAACAGACTCGACTGAACAAGCAGGCTATTTTCATGAGCGTTAAAAATAAATAAATAAAATAGACATAAGTGTATTTATGTGTGAATAATTTGAGTCCTGATAAATTAAATCAATATGATCAATGTATATAAATATGATCTATAGTTAAAACATCGATGCTTTTGAATTTGAATATATAACAAAGCATTCAAACAAACTGCCACTTTTATCATGTTCGTTTTGTGATCGCACATGTTCCAGTGACTTATTTCTTAGTTTTCTGATAACTTCTCTTTGTTGGTGAAATTTTGAGGTTGCATGGCGCTGTTCTGAGAGGCGTGTAAACAGCGTGTTTTAGTGACGTGCAGCGGTGCTTCAAGCTCCACTGTGGAAACCCTGCGCTATTCTGGCCTCGGTGCTACTGGCCCGGGCTATGAGCCCCGCCCGGCCCGCTTTAAGCCCTGGCTCGCACTGGCCCGACAGTGGAAATGCGGCTAATGAAGGTGGTTAGTACCTGGGATCTTAATTTAATAATCTTTTCAGAAAAGAAACTCAAAAATCTTTCACATAATTCATTTGAGGAATTTGGTATACCATTGACAGATGGATTTAAGAGAGCATTTATGACCGAAAACAAAACTTTTGGTTGATTATTATTGTTTAGAATCAGATTAGAGAAATATGCTGCTTTTGCAGTCTCGAGAGCAGACTGGTAGGACTGAAGAGCAGACTTAAATACCTTGTCTGAAGATTGAAATCTATCCTTTTTCCATTTTCGCTCTGTTTTCCTGCACGTCTGTCTTAGAGAACGAATTTCGGGAGTTAGCCACCTTTCAGATTTAGTTTTTGGTTTAAAAACTTTAAGAGGAGCAGTTTCATTTAGAATGTCCATCCATACCTTATTTAGCAGGTCGAAATGTTGGTCGACATTCAGATCAGCAAGTGAAATGTCCAAGGACAATTTTGAGCTCAGTTCATTAAAAAGCAAGTTAAAATCTAGGTGAAACCGAGAGGAATAAGACCGAGACAACTTGACAACATCACACAGAGCAGGTAGATTTGGCAGTGACAAAGAGAATAAAATAGGCTTGTGGTCAGAGATCACTGCATCAGAAAGCTCAAGTTCAGAAACAGAAAGCCTATAATTGAGCACTAGGTCCAAAGTGTGCCCTTGTATATGAGTGGGCTCATTTATCCACTGAGTGAGGTTAAAAAAATCAATAAGACTTAAAAGCTCCTTAGAAAGGTAACTGGATGGGCAACAGACATGAATATTAAAATCACGAACTAATATAAAACGGTCATAATTAGTAGTAATATACCCCATTAACTCTGTAAGTTCCATAATAAAATCTTTAACCAAATGTGGAGGGCGATACAACACAACTAACAGAATAGGACCGTTCCACTCAAAACTTAATAGCTGAGCTTCAAAACTAGAAAAAAGTTTTGCAACAAAATGCTTTTTTCTCTCGCTGTCAGAATATTTTAAAACAGTCACTAGGCCGCCCCCTCTACCATTTTGCCGGGGAGAGTTAAAAAACGAGCAATCGTTTGGAACCAGTTCAGAAAAAGGACTCAAATATCCAATAACATTAAAGGGTAACTAAACCCCTGGTCAGAGCCTGACTCCACCCACTGGCAATATTTTAATAATGCTGAAAATTGGGCAGAGCACAGCAGAGATAGAGGGGATGAACCGAGGGCAGGGCTGAGAGCTTTGCAACAGAGCGTTCATTGGAAGTAGAGGACTTTTCTCCCCCACCTTCACCTGAAGTGGAGGATGTCAAGGTGTCTGTGGACACAGGGCCAGGGACTAATCCATATCAATTCATGCCACTGGCTTAAACTGCAGTCTTAACTCCCGCACCGCGTCGTTTTTCAGCGCGAGCTGTATGGAGAAGCCCATTTTCACCTCCATTGCGTTGTAAAGGCAATCCCGCGTAAAATGCAGTTTGCACACTCCAGCTCTAGGCGGGAACTCGCGGTCTTCCAGGCCAAGTGCATGCAACCACTGGCACCTAATTTTAGAGTCTGCTGGAAAGCTATGCAGTCCAGCAGTGCTGTTGTAACCACCAACACTACACATACGTACCATCCTGACCACTGTACTAAATACAGATAAATCTACGCTACCTGAAGCTTTCCTAATTGATGCAATACTATGCTACTAACTAACTAACAACACTAACGTTACACTAACAACTATGCCAATTAACTATATAGGCTACACGAAATAATCTAAATAACTATCTAAATGCTATGCTAAATAGATGCTATAATAGTCTATCCTGGTCGTTTTCAATACTCTCAATTCCAACTGACTCACTCCAGTAATTTTGACGGAACAAGATGGTTTTATACTGTGAAGGGCGTGGTAGCTCGTACCAAGAGGCATTGTGAGCTGGAAACTGCTTACGTCACCTGCCAACGCTTGCGTCACTTGCCACCGCAAACAGAAAAGAGATAAAACATCCATTATGGCACATTCCATTTCTTTTGCAACTGTTTACTTTCACTTAAGACATAACCAACCATTTTTCGAAAATACTTTTGAGGTGACAATTTTGTATGTATTTTTCATTTCAAGAGCAAAGACTCAAGACAAAACTCAGTTCGGTGTTTAAGGCCTGTAGACGGAGACACATCTCTCTGCATACAAACTGCACTCACCGAAAAGCGTGTGGGGGCTGAATGAACATTTTCATGTCTTTTTGTCTTTGTATTTTTAAACTGGTGAGGTGTATTTGCATGTTCAGGCATGGGAAGAAATGAAGAAGAACTTGGTTTGGTGTTTACGCGGCTCTCTGTGCGCACGCACCGAACTAAACCACAAACTCTCAGTTGAGTTTTTCCGCATCTTCTGTTTGAATGTTTAAAGTGGAAAGGCTTAAAACATGTGCAATTGATAAGCTTTCGCTTTTTCACATAGGCTGTCTTTTTACGCTTGCCTCAGGCCTCCTCCCCTCTCTCAACGCCGTTTTACTAAAGATATGCTCCTCGCCTATTTTTAAAGATAAGAGTGTGATCTCAAATATGCTCTAGAACCGCTCTCGCGATACTTTGTTGTCATTCACCGATCAATCTTGGCAGCGCTGCTTCAAGTTGAACACACCTATTGGGTTTGTGGTGGTAGTGTTGTGCACACTAGGGGAACGTATATCCACAATTTGTCATTGATATTGTGATATGACACTTTTTTATCATGTAAAAATGTATACCAATATTATTGTGGATGGTATGATATGGCACACACTGGCAGAAATCATTAATGTTCTTAATGAAACAACATAATTCAGCATAAATGAGTCTGAGTGAGGAATATCAGAAGACCAATTTCTGACTGTTGATGAGGAGGAGCTGGGGATGGAGGAAGGTAATTACCTCCTGAGAAAGAGATAAAGTTCATGAGTAATACTGAATACACCTTATATAGGGATAATGTGATAGGTGTTGTATTTCCTATAGGTAGACGTGGATCAGCTGAGAGCCAGCGGATTTATGCTTGAATGATGCCACCTGCCAGAACTAATGCTACGTTTTATTTTTGTCTCTTAAAGTTCTGTAAAAGTTTCTCTTTTGTTGATCAAGGTGCCGTTTCAATGGAGATGTAATTCAAACAACAGCTGTGTGGCGGATCTGAAGCTGAACTTCAGTTTTATGTGAGAAAAAACTGATAAATAAATTACAAATTATTGTAATATGAAATATGATTGTATATCCATCTGAATATTGGCATTCTTCATCAGGTTTTGCTTGAAATGAGGGTTGAAATATTGTTCCGCAGGAACGACACATTAGTGGTGAAGAATCAAGCTTATTTCACGGTCCTTGTATCGCTGGCAAACCCAGGCGACGACTCCTTCAACACCAGCATAGTTCTGCATTACCCAGAAGGCCTCTCGCTCGCTAAATTTGATGCTATTAAGGTACAGCTGTCTGCATGTCAAACTAAAGACTTATGTAGTAAAACCATCTAATCATCCTAAAAACAAGTTTGTCCTTAAATCAGTTTAGTTTTGAAGCATTTCTGATATTCAGTCAAGATGAGCTGATTTTGAATAGATGTAGCAGGAACAGCAATGTAACAGCAATATCGCAGAAATCAGAAAGGTTTAAATAAAAAAATATATATTTTAATACTATTTTCATTTAAAAATCAATGTTTGTCAACTGAGACATGTTTGAAAGGTTTTTTGTTGTTAATGCATCTCCCGTGCTGAATTTTAGTAAATTTCTCTTCCTGTCAATTCAGTTCAGCTTCCTGTGGGGCGTGGCCAATTCAAATTCCAAAAGGAAGCCAATTCTGCACTAAAATAGCGCTATTAAGATATTTGTCAAATAATAAAAAAATATCAAATTAAAGGCAGATTTTCTGAAAACTTTCTCTGAAATTCTAATTATATTGTAATAGATCTGCTACACTGCTGCTGCTGGGGTAGAGCAGGTACCAAGACTTAGTTCTGCTAATACATTTAAGACATGCTGCTGTGAGCATGTAGGAAATTCTGCTGCTGCACTTTTAACATATGATATAACTCACATATAATACATGAAATTACCCTGTAGCAGATCTATACAGGTGGAGCTGAGGAAGGTGGAGGGTTTCTGAAGCACTCAACCCAAGTATTTGAATGTTGTGCAGCAAGCTCATTGGCTGCTGATGCAAAAGAAACCAGTCAGCTGCAAAATGTGAAAAATCATGTGATTATATCAGATTAAGCTAGAACCTAGCAGACTGCACCATGTAGAGTTTCATGGAAGAACTTTGAATAAATTGTGTGTTTGTGTTGAATAAACAGCCGAGTCTGACTCGAATCAGCTGTGGTGATGAAGACAGCGGTGCTACGAACAGAACATCCTGCAGCATCAATCTACCAGTGTACCGCAGCGGCACCACAGTAAGACAGAATCACACACACAGATTCTTTTCTTTTCATACACATTTTCTGCATATTATTGCTATAGGTGTTAAAATTGTGGCAAAATGAACAGAATATATCTTTACTACATATATCTACTACATCCCATGAACCCATGACCTTGGTGTTGTTACCAACATTTGGTTTCTACTGTATTCTAGACTCAGTTTCTGGGAACCTTCCGTGTGACAAAATGGGATAACGATTGGTCTGACCGGTTGGAGATGATGATCACTGCCAACAGGTGAATCAGGTTCATTAACTAATTTGTTGTTAGGACTCTGTCATACTTCCGCAGATATCTGGGCTGACCATATGTCATGAAGGTTAAGAAGAATGACTTTATTGCAGTTCATGTTCATCTGTGAGTAAATTCTATATTTGTTCACAGTGATAACAATGGTAACATGAGTGATACGGTGGTGAGGAAGAGCGTCCCGGTGCAGTTCTCCGTTGATCTGGCGATCAGTCTGTGAGTCACATTTATCAAAAACATCTGTCCATCTTGATCTGCTCTTCACCTCTGTATGACGGAAATCACAACACAAGACATTTGATATAGAACTAAAATCTAAATGTCTTGCTCTGTTCTGTCCATAACTTACTTACTTTCTCCTGTAGATTCTGTTTTAATGACTTCATTAGACAGTCCCTCCAGAAAAACGCGGACTTTTTTTTTAGATTGTTGCGGGCAAAAATCCTTGATTTTGCGCCAGGTTTTCTTAAAAATGCGATGGAATATGCGGGATATTTTTGCAATCTTATGCGATGAAATTGCGGGAACTTGCAAAAACTGCGGTTTGATGAAAAAGAGAAAAAAAGGTGACCCCCCCCCCCAACACTCTGTTCTCACTAGGCTAGTCTTATGACTTCCTATGATAAGCAAGCATACTAAATCACAGAATAATTAAGTTCTACCTGGCACAGCCAGTGACCTCCAGGAAAGTCTGGATGACATCCACGAATAGAGTGGCGACGGCTGGAGAGACAGCAGACAGCTCGGAAAGACGGCAACCGGGGGCAGGGAGGGCTAGCCCCCCGACCTGCAGCTCCTGAGAGGGAGCACCCACAACAAGCTACGAAGAACCCCACAGAAATATACCCCCAGGGATACCCGAGAGGGGGGGAGAATGAGCATCCCAATCGGACGGAATTACCGGTAACGACCCAAGCAAATGTACAACGGATTACGAGCGCAGTCTGTATTTGCGGCAAGGTCTGCAAAAACCTGAAGGGCCTGAAGATCCACCAGGCAAAGATGGCCTGCCTCAGGAGGGATCAAGTGAAGCTACGCTCAGGTACGGCAGCTGGGGCAGCATTTACTGTCACACCGGCTGCTGAACCTGGTGAGACGGAGGAGGAGCCGGGTCCGGAATCTCCCCACAGTACCCGGAACCTCCATGCCACACAAATTCCCCCACCAAGCAGGAAATCGGAACACCGTGCGGTGAAGTGGCCTGCCGCAAACAATAAGGAGTGGCTTAAGCTGGACGAGGATGTAGACAAGTGCCTTGAATCCATCTCAAGGGGCAGTGTCGACCAGAAGCTCCAGACCATGTGTACCATCATAATGAACATGGGAGCAGAGCGGTTTGGTGTCGAGGAAAGAAGAGGAGGTAGGAATCCAGCGAAGCTCAACCGGCGAGAAGCCAAGATCAGTCAGCTGAGACAAGAACTAAAATCCCTGAGACGTCAGTTCAAGATGGCCAAGGAAGAAGAAAGGGCTGCCTTGTCAGAACTCACAAACATCATAAGGAAGAGACTCATCTCACTGAGGAGAGCGGAACGGCACCGAAGGAAGGGCAAGGAAAGGGCTCAGAAACGTAGTGCTTTCATTGGCAATCCCTTCAGCTTAATCAAGAAACTACTGGGCCAGAAGCAAAGTGGCCACCTCGCTTGCCCGGTAGAGGAGATCGACAACCATCTCCACGCCACTTTTAGTGACACCTTGAGGGACCATGACCTTGAACCTTGCAGGGATTTGGTGGCGCCACCTGAACCAGGGATCCAATTCGACAGCGCTGAACCCACACTGAAAGAGGTGGAAGAAGCCGTTAGAGCGGCAAGATCCAGCTCCGCTCCCGGTCCCAGCGGGGTCCCCTATAAGGTCTACAAGCAGTGCCCGCAGCTCCTCAGACGTCTCTGGAAGATCCTGAAGGTGATCTGGCGGAGAGGGAAAGTAGCTGCACAATGGAGGTACGCTGAGGGAGTCTGGATCCCGAAGGAGGAGAGCTCTTGCAACATTGATCAGTTTCGCATCATCTCGCTGCTCAGTGTTGAACGCAAGATTTTTTTCAAAATCGTGTCCCAACGTCTGTCAGACTTCCTCCTGAAGAACTCCTACATTGACACCTCAGTCCAGAAGGGAGGAGTCCCAGGAGTACCTGGATGTCTGGAGCACACAGGGGTGGTGACACAGCTGATCCGGGAGGCTAAAGAGAGCAAAGGAGATCTGGCAACTCTCTGGCTTGACCTGGCCAATGCCTACGGGTCTATTCCACACAAGCTCGTTGAAACCGCACTGTTTCACCATGTTCCTATCAAGATCCGCAACCTCATCATGGACTATTACTACAACTTCAGCGCACGAGTCTCTTCAGGCCAAGTAACATCCTCATGGCATCAACTTGAAAAGGGGATAATCACTGGCTGCACAATCTCTGTATCTCTCTTCTCACTGGCCATGAACATGATTGTCAAGTCGGCCGAGGTGGAATGCAGAGGGCCCAAGTCAAAATCTGGGACCCGTCAGCCCCCCATAAGAGCCTTCGTGGACGACTTAACAGTGATGACAACATCTGTTCCAGGGTGCAGGTGGCTTCTCCAGGGGCTGGAACGGCTCATCTCCTGGGCAAGGATGAGCTTCAAGCCTGCCAAGTCCAGGTCTCTGGTCCTAAGGAAGGGTAAAGTGTCCGACCGTTTCCGCTTTGCCCTGGGAGAGACCATGATTCCATCAGTGACTGAAAAACCAGTCAAGAGCTTGGGGAAGTTCTTTGATAGCTCCCTGAAGGACTCAGCTGCCATAAAACAAACCAAGTGCGACCTGACTACCTGGCTCACTGCGATTGACAGATGTGGTCTCCCCGGAAAATTCAAAACCTGGATCTACCAGCACGGAGTCTTGCCAAGAATACTCTGGCCCCTATTAGTCTACGAGGTACCAACATCAACAGTCGAGGTTCTAGAGAAGTCTATCAGCCAGTTCCTCAGAAAATGGCTGGGGCTCCCTCGGTCCTTGAGCAGCATTGCCCTTTACGGCCATTCCACCAAGTTGCATCTTCCTTTGAGTGGACTATCAGAGGAGTTCAAAGTCACCCGCTCCAGAGAGGTATTGATGTACAGGGACTCCAAAGACACAAAAGTCGCAGCAGCAGGAATCCTCGTGAAGACCGGGAGAAAGTGGCAGGCGCAAGAAGCCGTCACTAAAGCTGAGGCACGACTAAGGCACAAAACGCTGGTGGGCTCCGTGGCAATGGGACGAGCAGGTCTTGGTTGTTTTCCCAAGCCACGTTATGATCTGGCTCATGGAAAAGAGAGGCGTAAACTGATTCAGGACGAGATACGAGCAGAGGTGGAGGAAGAACGCTACACCAAAATGGCCAGCATGTCCAAACAAGGAGCGTGGACCAGGTGGGAACATGCAGATCCACGCAGAATAACCTGGGCAGAGCTCTGGAAAGCAGAGCCATTTCGGATCAAGTTTCTTGTCCAATCCGTCTATGACGTCCTCCCAAGCCCAGCTAACCTGCACACCTGGGGCCTGGCAGACACTCCTGAGTGCAAGCTGTGCAAGAAGAGGGGCACACTGGAGCACATTTTGAGCAGCTGCTCAAGAGCGCTAGGGGAAGGGCGGTACCGCTGGCGCCACGACCAGGTGCTAAAAGCTTTGGCGGACTCCATCTACACAGCGATCCAGCTCAGCAAGACCCAGGTAGCCCCCAAACAAACAATCACCTTCATTAGAGCTGGGCAGATGGAACAATTCCACCGGCCTAGCTCTACGGTGGGGCTCCTCTCCACTGCTCGTGATTGGCAGCTTCAGGTCGACCTTGGAAGACAGCTTAAGTTCCCAGGCAACATCACAGCCACTTCTCTCCGCCCAGACATGGTGCTAACATCTGAGTCTACCAAGCAAGTGGTTATCCTGGAACTAACTGTCCCCTGGGAAGACCGTATTGAGGAGGCCCACGAGCGTAAGAGGGCTAAATACGCAGGGCTCAGCTCGGAGTGTCGGAACAATGGCTGGAAAACTCGCTGCGAGCCAGTCGAGGTCGGGTGCCGAGGCTTCGCTGGCCACTCACTGATGCGAACCCTCAAACTCCTTGGAGTGAAAGGACTGCAATTGAAAAAAGCCACCACAAACATCTTAGAGGCCGCAGAGAGGGCTTCTCGGTGGCTGTGGATCCGTAGGGGGGATCCGTGGAGCAACCTGCCACTTGGACACAAGCCGGGGACTGATCACCCCCGGTTGGGTCGCCCGGGTGAGGGTGTATGAAGATTAAAGACCCGAAACACCCTATGACCCCGGGTTTTTCACTGATGACGTGTCCAAGTAGCACCAGAAGGTGTATTCAAACTCAAGTTCTCATTCGGTTTTATTTCAGACCTTAATTAACACATGGCCCAAACTTACAAAACATTGAGTCAAACAAGTTCTCTAGCTTTACAAAAGGAATATTCAACTAACTTTACTTCAGTAAAAATGAATACAAATAAAATATACAAATGTTGTTTTACAGGAATTGCAAAGTGCAATCTTTTATTGCAACGTAAATTATTTTACATACTACTAATATACTTACAACTGTAAGGTTTTGGTAGCCTACTATTCTGTAACAAAAAAGTACAATCTTACAACTGTAGAGATGCATCAACTTCTGAATTAAACTACAACAGTCCACTCTGAAAATGAAAGCTAACTGCTTAGTCTAAAACTGGCCTATCATTCACCATCCTCATCCCTCTCTCAAAATAATTTGCCCCCACTGTCATGTAACACACCGGGTAACTGCTTCGCGTTAACCTTGAGGTTAACCTTAACTGCTTAACCTTGATGTCTTTTGCGCTTATTTTTGTTGGCAGATGAGAATGATTTGCGTCCTTCATCCTGGTTTCACCGCGGGCTTCACAGATGATGTTCACGTCGCGCAATTACGTCACTTCATAAGGTTCCCATTGGAAAAATAATGGCAATTTACTTGTGTGAAGTAAACGCAACATTTTTCAACTTTCTGCTAAGATATATGTGACTTTTTTGCAACGAAAATTATTATTATTATGAAATCATGCTACCTCCGCAAATTTTGCTTCCTGAAATTGGGATTTTATGCGGCGAAAGTGCGGCATATTTGAAAAAATGCAACCCCCGCATAAATATGTGGCCCTTGGCTGAATATGCATAAAATCACGTGGTCGCATAATCGCGTTTTTCTGGAGGGACTGATTAGAGAGACGACCAGCATTATTACCAGCAGTCAACAAACTATGACAATAACATGATAAAAATGATAGATGGAGAAAGTGACTAAACAAAATGTTATTGTCTGTTTGTCAGAGTGGCTGAAGACTCTGTGACGTATCTGAACTTCTCTCTGGAGGACAGAGGTCCAAAACCTCTCAACATCAGCTACAAGGTTTTTTTTAACTGGTTCATTGTAATAAAGAGTGTATCTTCA
This sequence comes from Carassius auratus, assembly GCF_003368295.1. Lineage (NCBI taxonomy): Eukaryota > Metazoa > Chordata > Actinopteri > Cypriniformes > Cyprinidae > Carassius > Carassius auratus. The sequence goes on from NC_039270.1 coordinate 2,064,918, forward strand.
CAATAATTATTTGAAATAAAGTAAAAATCAGAAACAGGCTTCAGATTTCACCAGAATTTACAGATTAACTAATTTACAGATGTGACTCAAAGTGATTTGGAACGATCAGATTACTGTGTATCTGTGTGTTTGCAGGTGGAGAATCTGGGTGTTAAAGGTCTGCCGGTGTCGGTCACGCTCACCCTGCTCTGTCAGACTACCCATGTGATTTTAAGACCTCATAGCTTCAGCATGCAGGAGGTGCATCACTCGCTCATCAGCTCATACCATCAAATCATCATGTATTTGTTGAAAAAACCTCTTCTGTTCTTCTCTTCAGAACTCGCTGCAGTGCAACTTCAAGCCAGAACAGCAGGTAAGAGGTCATATATGTGTATTCTGTGACTGCTTGTCATTGGATGTTGATGAAGATAGTATAAAAGAACCTGAGACAGATGTTGCTAGTTGAAGGTCATTCACACTAAAAACAATAATAATAACTGTGATGACAATTACAACAATGATACCTGTAACGAGAACTGTATTGGCATCAAAATGTTATATCTATAGTTATAGTCCTCCTCCTTAGTGTGAGTGGCCTTAAATAGATGCATTAGCAGTGCATAGTTTTGGAGCGCTATTGTAACAGGAGTTGCAAAAACAACCAAAGCATGTTTAAATGATTTACAGTAGAAGTATAGCTTAAATTGATTGCATTTTTTTTTTATTGAAAAGCAGCATATATTGATCTAATCAGAAGCAGAGAAGCAATATTGGGTATAGAATATAGAATATAAATAGTGCTTCATTAATTAACTGTGTTATTATTTAAATGCGTTAAGGATTGTAAAACTAATCGCATGCATTAATGTGTAAACTATGACATCGCAACTTGAAACAGACAATAAGACGCATTTCAATAAGCAGATCTTTTGTTCATATCAAAGATGATGTTCTTCAGTCAGTCAACAAGAGGGCAGCAGTGTGACCTCTGACTCTTTAAAAGGTCAAATTATTGACGTGTGCTGTTACATTCATGTTTATTGCCTCCTTTTCATCACTGTTTAACTGATTTCCGCTTTAACTCTGGTTTATTGCACTCGGTTTTTTGTTGATGTTTCAGGACAGTAACTGCGGGAAGTTTGAGTGTCATCCGTTTCTTCTGCAGAAATCTTCAGTAGCTCACTTCAACCTGATGGCACATGCAGCTCTACAAAATGTCAAGGAATTCAAGAGTGTAGGTGTTAAACACACATCTGAACTACAGCACAGTCACAAACACGTGAAACACAGACCTGAACTACAGGATCGCAAAAACACACACCTGAACTACAGGACCGCACAAACACACACCTGAACTACAGGACCGCACAAACACACACCTGAACTACAGGACCGCACAAACACACACCTGAACTACAGGACCGCACAAACACAAACCTGAACTACAGGACCGCACAAACACACACCTGAACTACAGGACCGCACAAACACACACCTGAACTACAGGACCGCACACACACCTGAACTACAGGACCGCACAAACACACACCTGAACTACAGCACAGTCACAAACCTGAACTACAGCACAGTCACAAACACGTGAAATACACACCTGAACTACAGGACTGCACAAACACATACCTGAACTACAGGATCGCACAAACACACACCTGAACTACAGGACCGCACAAACACAAACCTGAACTACAGGATCGCACAAACACAAACCTGAACTACAGGATCGCACAAACACACACCTGAACTACAGGACCGCACAAACACACTCCTGAACTACAGGACCGCACAAACACACACTTGAACTACAGCACAGTCACAAACCTGAACTACAGCACAGTCACAAACACGTGAAATACACACCTGAACTACAGGACTGCACAAACACATACCTGAACTACAGGATCGCACAAACACACACCTGAACTACAGGGCCGCACAAACACACACCTGGACTACAGCACAGTCACAAACACACACCTGAACTACAGCACAGTCACAAACACGTGAAACACACACTTGAACTACAGGATCGCACAAACACACACCTGAACTACAGGACCGCACAAACACACACCTGAACTACAGCACAGTCACAAACACACACCTGAACTACAGGACCGCACAAACACACACCTGAACTACAGGACCGCACAAACACACACCTGAACTAAAGGACCGCACAAACACACAGCTGAACTACAGGACTGCACAAACACACACCTCAACTACAGCACAGTTACAAACACGTGAAACACACTCCTGAACTACAGGACCGCACAGACACACACCTGAACTACAAGACCGCACGAACACATACCTGAACTACAGGGCCGCACAAACACACACCTTAACTACAGGACCGCACAAACACACACCTGAACTACAGCACAGTCACAAACACACACCTGAACTACAGCACAGTCACAAACACGTGAAACACACACCTGAACTACAGGACTGCACAAACACATACCTGAACTACAGGATCGCACAAACACACACCTGAACTACAGGGCCGCACAAACACACACCTGGACTACAGCACAGTCACAAACACACACCTGAACTACAGCACAGTCACAAACACGTGAAACACACACTTGAACTACAGGATCGCACAAACACACACCTGAACTACAGGACCGCACAAACACACACCTGAACTACAGCACAGTCACAAACACACACCTGAACTACAGCACAGTCACAAACACGTGAAACACACACCTGAACTACAGGACCGCACAAACACACACCTGAACTACAGCACAGTCACAAACACATACCTGAACTACAGCACAGTCACAAACACGTGAAACACACACCTGAACTACAGGACCGCACAAACACACACCTGAACTACAGGACCGCACAAACACACACCTGAACTAAAGGATCGCACAAACACACAGCTGAACTACAGGACTGCACAAACACACACCTCAACTACAGCACAGTTACAAACACGTGAAACACACTCCTGAACTACAGGACCGCACAGACACACACCTGAACTACAAGACCGCACGAACACATACCTGAACTACAGGACCGCACAAACACACACCTGAACTTCAGGACTGCACAAACACACATCTGAACTACAGGGCCGCACAAACACACACCTTAACTACAGGACCGCACAAACACACAGCTGAACTACAGGACCGCACAAACACACACCTGAACTACAGCACAAAAATATATATATTTTAAAAACCTTATTAGAATAATATATTGCCTTATTTATTACTTATATTAATGCTTCATTATAAACATATATATAAAACCGACAGCTGAGATTATCCACTTGCTTATCCTCAGACATACCCAGGTATACCACATTACCAGCTTTTTAGAATGCCCCTCTGAACTACAGCACAGCACAATCACAAACAGACACACACATGCTGTCATTCGCCTGACAGAAACAGTCCCAAACGGAGGGTGTTTAAGAGTTTTAAAGATTAAAATTGATGCAGATCCCAAACTGTTTCTTCTGCTGTAGAAATACTCCTTCTACGAGTTCAGGATGGATTACGTGTTCAACATCAGCGCTGAGCTCAAATTCAACACAAGCCACCACAAGCAGATGTCAAACAAGCAGGTGAATCAGAGATGAACCAATAATAAGCCGCTGTTATCTCAAGTTTGCTGCAGACACATCTGAGATCTACATGTTTATAATACCATATAATATTACAATTTACAGTAGAAAATATTTCTTCCATTTCTGCAGGATGATCCCCACAGATCCCAGGTACCTGCCATCTAATTTCTTAAGTAATTCATTCATCTTTTACATCTTCAGCATAAATGTGTACATTTTAAAAGCGACTTTATATATTATTCATTAAGTATGAAAATGTTACTAGTGCCAGTGGTTGTGATGATTTTCCTCAGACTGCAGTGAAGGTGGAGTTTGTTGTTCCTCCCAGTCGAATGCTGATTGTTGGCACTGGTGTAGTGGGCGGGTTTATCTTCCTCATCATATTGATCCTTCTGCTGAAAGTAAGAACCAATCAAGTCACCTTGCAGTTGATCTCATCATACACCTCTCAGATTCTCAATCCAATTTGTGTGTGTGTGTAGTGTGTGTTTTTTACAGTAAAGTCCCCCGAAGTTTATGAAAATAGGATGGTGGTTCTACTCAAATTCATCAATAAAGAAAACTGACGTCTGAGTCAGTGTTTTGAAGGAGGGCTCAAAACTGAAGTTCCTTTTTTATGTTAATGATTTTTAATGGTCCAGGTTTATGACCAGGTTTTCTTCATTTTCAGTGTGTTCAGTATGTTTAGTTTAATGATGTTCTTTCCAGTGTCTTTGTAGTTTATTTATAATATCCTAAGTTACATACATTTTATGGTGTTTTTTTTCCATTAAACAGTTTTTGTCTTGACTGAATCTTTTTTTTAAGCTTCATGGTTTTTTTTCTCTCAAATTTCAAATAAAAGTATTCTGTGAGAAACATTCATACTGAGTATTAGTGTTCATTTTAAGACAATAAATAAATAATCACTGTATAAATCTGTAATATAAAAATAAGCTAATTATAAGTATGCTATGGGTAAACGCATTTGTAAATGAGTGTAGAGGCTTTCAAGTTTATAAAAAAATAGTCAAGTTAGTTGCAGAAGTATGTCTTTTTTGAATAGGGATGACACCTAAAACATGGTGGCAGCGTGAACACTTTTAGATTGTTTGTTTCCCTGCTGGAAAAACCAGCACAGACCAGCATAGATGGTCATACCAGCTAGACCAGCATATGTTGTGTTTTGGCATAGGTTTGCTGGTGACCAGCATGGGATGCAGATGTGCTGGTATGCTTGCTGTATGCATCTATTAAATGCATCCCATGCTGGTCACACCAGCACCAACATTGGATGCTGGTCACACACATTGGAAACTATGCTGGTCAACAGTATATAGATGTTAAGGATGGTAGTCTGTTCACCAGGGTGGAATGCTGGACAGCTACATTGAATTTTGGTATGATGAAAATCGTGAAAATACTAGCTTACATTAATACATGTAACAAGTTCATTTAATAATAACAAGTAAACATTAATACAATAATAACAACTATTTAACAAAAAACAACACTCATTTGGCTCAACAAGCAAATTACAATGAAACACACTAACAAATTTTTTCCTTAATTAAGTGCTCACTATTGGGTTCCATTTGCGCCAAAAATGATAAATTATGTTGATGTGTATTCTCTCTGTTTATCATTTTGTTCGGTCACCCTTACTGTTTTGGCAATCCTGGGAAGAACTCGAACACATCATCGAACACTTCACTGCTGCTGCTGCTGCTGCTCTCTGTCTTCACTGGGAAGTACTCGAGCACATCCTCAAACACTTCACTGCTGCTGCTGCTGCTCTCCGTCTTCACTGGGAAGTACTCGAACACATCCTCGAACACTTCACTGCTGCTGCTGCTGCTCTCCGTCTTCACTAGGAAGTACTCGAACACATCCTCGAACACTTCACTGCGGCTGCTGCTCTCCGTCTTCACTAGGAAGTACTCGAACACATCCTCAAACACTTCACTGCTGCTGCTGCTGCTCTCCGTCTTCACTGGGAAGTACTCGAACACATCCTCAAACACTTCACTGCTGCTGCTGCTGCTCTCCGTCTTCACTGGGAAGTACTCGAACACATCCTCAAACACTTCACTGCTGCTGCTGCTGCTCTCCGTCTTCACTAGGAAGTACTCGAACACATCCTCGAACACTTCACTGCTGCTGCTGCTCTCCGTCTTCACTAGGAAGTACTCGAACACATCCTCGAACACTTCACTGCGGCTGCTGCTCTCCGTCTTCACTAGGAAGTACTCGAACACATCCTCAAACACTTCACTGCTGCTGCTCTCCGTCTTCACTAGGAAGTACTCGAACACATCCTCAAACACTTCACTGATGCTGCTGCTGCTCTCCGTCTTCACTAGGAAGTACTCGAACACATCCTCGAACACTTCACTGCTGCTGCTGCTTTCCGTCTTGACTAGGAAGTACTCGAACACATCCTCAAACACTTCCCTGCTGCTGCTGCTGCTCTCCGTCTTCACTGCTAAGTACTTGAACACATCCTCAAACACTTCACTGCTGCTGCTGCTGCTCTCCGTCTTCACTAGGAAGTACTCGAACACATCCTCGAACACTTCACTGCGGCTGCTGCTCTCCGTCTTCACTAGGAAGTACTCAAACATATCCTTGAACACTTCACTGCTACTGCTGCTCTCTGTCTTCACTAGGAAGTACTCGAACATATCCTCGAACACTTCACTGCTGCTGCTCTCCGTCTTCACTGGGAAGTACTCGAACACATCCTCGAACACTTCACTGCTGCTGCTGCTGCTCTCCGTCTTCACAAGGAAGTACTCAAAGGTGTATTCGAACACTTCACTGCTACTGCTCTCTGTCTTCACTAGGAAGTACTCAAACACATCCTCGAACACTTCACTGCTGCTGCTGCTCTCCGTCTTCACTAGGAAGTACTCAAACACATCCTCGAACATTTCACTGCTGCTGCCGCTCTCCGTCTTCACTAGGAAGTACTCAAAGGTGTCTTCAAACGCTTCACTGCTGCTCTCCGTCTTCACAAGGAAGTACTCAAAGGTGTATTCGAACACTTCACTGCTACTGCTCTCTGTCTTCACTAGGAAGTACTCAAACACATCCTCGAACACTTCACTGCTGCTGCTGCTCTCCGTCTTCACTAGGAAGTACTCAAACACATTCTCGAACATTTCACTGCTGCTGCCGCTCTCCGTCTTCACTAGGAAGTACTCAAAGGTGTCTTCAAACGCTTCACTGCTGCTCCCCGTCTTCACAAGGAAGTACTCAAAGGTGATGAACATAATTAACAGCAATTATTATGTGATGCAATCACACTTGGAGCAATCTTTGTTAGTTCTGTTTGAAGATTCAGGGTTAGCATCATCTGGGTCCTCCTAGGGTCAGCATCATCTCTTTTTTGAAAAATCACTTTTAAGTTATGACTACAAAGGTATATCTTAATTATAGTTTCAAATACTAACTGAAATTTACCCAAAAGAGAGAGCAGTGGGAGATGGCGATCTGCAGGTATGAACCGACGACCACCAACTGCCAACAGCAAAGCCCCAAAAATCAAAAACCTGCAGTTTATGCTCAGTCAACTTTTTGGACCTTTTTGGATTTTTTCTGTAGTTATTTATTTATTTTTAAATTTAAAGCTCCAATATGGAGGAATTTTTTAATATAATTTCAGAAAATAACTTGCACAGTGTGATATATTTCCTCCAGTTGTTTACTTACAATATCTCAAAAGTCTCCAAAGATTTTTTATTTCAGAGAAATTCCGATTTTAAATAACTGGCCGTCCCAGAAAAGAAATGTCACCTCTCAGTGACGCAATGTCCGCTCTATACCTTTTTTCCGGTGTAGACCATGTGATGTTCCACCACACCGGAATATCACATGGTCAAATGCGGAAGTGGTGGTTATGTTATAGCCGCGCGTATGGGTTGGTTGTCGTTGTTATGGATCACGATTACTCTTTGGCGAGTATTGAAGTGCCAGTAAAACGTAAGCGTCCATATTCGGATACACGCAGACTGTGTGACAAACGGAGGAATAAAACCAGGATAAATATCGGCCAGGCGTTTACGAGATGGAGAGAGCTGCGCGAAAATCTTGGAGTTGACAGAGACTCTGCTCTGGCGAGTGTATTGATAGACAGGTAAGCAAATCAATTATTTATTTTGTTATTGTACAAGTAACGTAATAGTTACAGTAAAGATGATTTTAATAGATGTGAATTACACCACATGCCTGTACATTCTGTCACTGTAGCATTTTTTTTATCAATAACGTTACCTGTGAGAAAATAACAACGTGGCAAATGGACTGTTTCAGTTTCAATAATAGCACTTATAAACAAAGTTATATTGCTCTTTGTACTAAGGTAAGGATTTTTATCACGTGTGGTGACCGAGATTATGGCAGTACTATTAAATACAATCGGATATGTGTTTTTAGTCATTACTTGCAAATTTTCGTTCAAATTTACTTTTAGAACGATTGGTTTGAGCACATTAAACAACACGGCATTAACCATAAACACATAACACTGCACAACATTAACCCAACAAATCATTTAACAAATAGCTGTGAGTTGTAACGGGATAATATATGTAACGGAGGCCAGCGAGTAGTGCTGTGCAGGTAAACCTCACTCCCCAATCTCAAGAGCCGCACTAGCAACAGATGCTAGTGGCTGTAGCCATTTAGCCTCCTTGTTAGTGCGTCTGCCTCCCATGCCGAAGACCTGGTTTCGAGCCCCACTCGGTGCGAGTGCGAGGAGCGGTAGAGAGGGGTTACATATAGTATAACATTTCACGTTCCTTGTAGTTCACTAATTATGATGACAATCATATGATAATACGATCATATATACAGGTAATACGAAAACAAATAAATTACCTCATCTGTGATCATGATTCACTAGCTAGGACCACGCCACAAACCAGCTATGCAACTGGGGAAGAGTAGAAAGAGGATGAAGGGGTCGAGGGAATGGGATGATGGTCAGGTTGATCAGGGCATCTTGAATTGATGGCTCAGGGTGGGGGTACCGTCTCTAGCATATATTTAGGCCAGACAATGAGGACCCCCTGATACAACCTGATAGAAATATAATGTGGGATAAGGTTGGCTGAATGGATGAGAAAGGGAGGGAAGGGAGAGAACAAGACTAGCAGAGCGGTGTGAGATGGAGGTTTGGAAGTCAGGTGATTGTTTGAGGCGTGGCCCTGCTCCCGAACTTTAGTTAACCTCACTTAACTCCATTTCGTTTATCCAATTTAGATACATTGCTATTGTAAAAACGACATCTCCCATCGTCACCTGCTTCATAGCGTCATCAAGCTTCGCCTTTGTTATTGTTGGAAACATAAGTATAATAAAAACGCTGTCAAATGAACTTTTTTTTGCTCTTTTTGACCACATGGTCAAGATGGTGTAAAACATGGCAAATAAAAGTTTCTGGGGTCAGAGTTGTATTGAAAAATGTGTCCATTTGTCTCTGTGAGTTGTTTACATCAAAAGTTATGCCACTTTATATCATATTTAGATTTTTCGGGTTTGGTGCAAAGGGTTAAAAATAAAGCATTTTGGACATTATTTCAGCTTGGTACCGCATTTATTCTCAAAATAGACACTTGAATGATAAAGAAATAACAGGTTGTGAAAAAAAAAATCACCCTATGCCCTTGAGAAAATGAAAAAATAGTTGATCCTTTACACATCTTTGGCCATTTTTTGCTATTTCTGTCCAGAAATAAAGTCAATATGTTGTCAAATGTCAAAAACAACCATTCCATTAAAATCCTGGGGTCAGAATTGTATGGGAAAATGTGTTCATTTGTCTCTGTATGTTGTTTACTTCTAATGTTATGCCACTTTCCATTTAAATTTTTTTGATTTTTCGGGTTCCGGTCGGGTGCAGCAAAGAGCTAAAAAGAACCCTTTGGGACATTATTTCAGCTTGGTACCTGGCAGATTATGAAAATAGACACTTTAAGGATTTAAAAAAAATCAGGTGCCTGATTCAGGATTTGTGACTTGCTTGATTAAAGTATGAAAATGACTGCTGGAACCACACTTTACGTGCATAGATCAGTAAATGATCATCACTTTAATTAATTAATTAATTTCCTTAAATTACAGTATTAAATTAAAGAATGTTTGTGCATACGAAAATACATTTGTTTTAATTTTTTACAGTTAATGTTAATGTTTACAGTTTTCCCTGATTGTTTTTTTTCTTTAATGCATGCAGATATGATGAATATCTGAAATCCAAGAAACACTGCAGCAATCTACAGCAGCCATCCACGTCACAGTTCGTTGCGCCCCAGACTACTACATATCCACTCAACCACCCTCGACAAAAAGCCATTACAGAAGCAATAGTATCTTATATGATCATTAATTGCAACATGCCCCGTCTGAACAAATATGTGATCAGTATAAAATCAAACAAAATATTGATCATGTAATTGCACCAAATTGACAATGCACCAAATAAGAAGAAGGCATTCACCACATATTTTCCCAGTTCAGCTGAAGCAGATGAGGATGATGATGACTGCCTCGATGATGCAGAACTTTGGAATGCCCTTCCAGTGGATGAGGAGGAGAGGCTGAATGAGACCTTGATCTCCAAAAGTCAGCATAGACTACAGTGCTTTGCGCACACACTACAATTGGTTATTGGTGATGGTCTTAAAGAGACCAGGGCTGTCTGTTCAGCTTTGGCCAAAGCGTCGCAGATCAGTTCTCTGCTCCAGACAAGTACATCTTTTAAGGAGGAATTTGAATCGAATAAGAATAAATGGATCGACCTTTTTCAATGGACAGAGTGATTCCACTGAGAGTGAGTTTACCATCGACAGGGATTCGAGTGCACACGCTTCGACTTCTTTTTTGGACAGACGAGCCCCTCCACAGAGATTACAAAGAAGAAATGTCGAAGAGGTTCAAGAACCTCAAAGAAGTTAACGACCGTGGACTTGCAGCTACTCAAAGAGACGGTAATTAATATTTCTGAAAAGAAACTTTCTGATGATCAAACTGTGGTTTTATCCAAAGGACTATCCACATTTTTTTGGTCTAAAAGTGGATCAGTTTAAATGTTTTAGACAGATGAAACTATGGTATTTTTTCTACAAATCAGAATCGGGTTTATCTACGCCACCTTTTAGACCTAAAAGTAATTTTTGCCCTAATGTGTCTAACCACACTATTCATACTTTTTGTCATTTAGTTGACCAAGAGGTGATGGAAGCTTGTTCTTCTAGTAATAACATTTCTCATAATCTTTCATTAAATGAGAAAAAAGCTTTGACCGAATTGATAAGTGACCCAAGCATCATTATAAAACCTGCTGATAAAGGAGGGGCTATTGTAATCCAAGATACGAAAAAATACCAACATGAAATTCTTTCACAATTACAGAATATTAAGTTTTATAAAAAACTTCCCAGTGATCCTACCAATACTTATCAATCTGAGATAGTCATTTTTAACAAATGCTAAAACAGAAGGTTGGATATCTCAATCGGAGTTTAATTTTTTGTTTGGTCAACACCCGATTAGACCTGTTTTTTATACTCTTCCTAAAATTTATAAGAGACTTATTGACCCTCCAGGTCGTCCGATTGTGGCACAGACTAATTCCCATGAAAAAGTACTTATTGCCCTTAGACATTATCTTTCGTTACGTGAGGACTCTAGTCCACCATCAGACTTTATCATCGAGATGGCTTCATACCTTTTGAAATATAATTATTTTAGTTTTGATAAGGATTTTTTTATTCAGATAAGTGGGACAGCAATGGGCTCGAATTTTGCCCCTAACTATGCCAATCTATTTATGTTTTTTTTTTTAAGAGAGTTATGTATTGAATACAGAAAATAATCCTTTCTATTCAAAGATCATCAAATGGTATAGATACATTGATTATATTTTCTGTGTCTTTTTGGGTGATCACGATGAGGCTCGAGAATTTGTGACATATTTGAATAGCTTGGTTTGACGACTTGGACTTCAGAAATTAATCCGTCTAGAGTACACTTCCTTGATATGTGGATACAGAAGAACGAGGGCAGTTTTACTACAACTATGTTTACAAAAGAGACCGATCGTAACACACTTTTACTCGCTACCAGTTTTCATCCGACTTAAAAAAAAAAAAAAAGGACTGCCTAAGAGTCAGTTCTATAGACTGAGGAGGATTTGTTATTCTGATTCCGACATTGAGAAATCGAGAATCATGAAAAATAAATTTTTGAACAGAGGTTACCCTTTAGATTGGGATTTAATACAGCTTTTAAAAAGACGCGGTCTGAATTGCTAAAAAAGAAGACAAGAAAAACAAGAAAGTATTCTTTTGCTTGTATTACAACATATTCACCTAAGTCTTAAATGATAAAATCATTTTTTTTAAAACACTGGCATTTGTTGTCTTCTGATTCGGAGCTGAGCGACATCTTTAGACATCCTCCTTTGATTGTACACAAACGTGCTAGGAATTTAAAAGACAGCTTGGTACATGCTTGTTTTCAGAGCGTTAGCCCTCGTGCATCTCAGAGTTTACTTAGTCCTATACAGAAGGGCAATTATCGTTGTGGGAATTGTGCTCAGTATAACAATACTTTTAAAACATAATTTTTTTGTCATCCTAGAACTGGCAAAAAATATAGCATCAAATCTGTGATGACTTGTGTTTCCACTCATGTTGTGTATTTGATCCGTTGTCCTTGTGGTATAGGCTATGTGGAAAAACCGTCACGTCAATTGAAATTGAAATTGAAATTAGTGAACATAAGAGTTCAATCAGAAGAAAAGATATAAATTATCCAGTTGCGGCACACTTTTTAACTTTGAATCACGATGTAACCTCTTTATGCTTTTGTGGGATTGAGAAAGTAACTTTGCCACCTAGAGGTGGAGACATTGAATTACTTCTACAGAGACGTGAACTGTTTTGTATTTACACCCTTCAAACTTTATCACCTATGGGTATGAACGATGAAGCATTATTAAATATAATGTTATAGTCATGCAATTGTTTTGAATGAGGTGTTGTTTTTTACTGTGTATTTACAATGAGTTTGAGGGACTATGGAGCCTGACTACCTGTTTAGAATTACAATTTGATGCTGTTTGATGACGATGTGTGATAGTGTTTTTTTTTTGTTTTCTTTGGATGAATTTGTTAACCTATGGGGGATCTTGATTGTTGTAACTATTTATGATGTGGTGCTAATTATGTTTTCCGAATGAGCTTAATTCTGTGCAGATGGAGCTCTGTTAATTGGTCATGTGTTTATCTTAAAAGAGATGAATTTAAACATTTGTATACTCCTGAGGAAGGTCGTGTGACCGAAACGTTGGTGTGATTTAAATTTAAATTTGCAAGTTAAGATAGTGTGCGGGAGTTCCTTATATAAGGAGGAATTTGAGAAAGAATTTGGCAAGGTGGAGTTCCTGCTTCTGTTGTTACTCAATGGAATTCGACTTTCCGACAGCTGAAGTCCTTGCTTAGCTGTGACTACCAAACTTTGTGCAAGGTCTTGGATGATAGGGGCATAGAGAGACTATGTTCACTCTAAGAGAGTGGGCTCAGATTAAATAACTGGTCAGCATTCTGAAGCCCTTTGCTGATGCCACTGATCTCACTCAGGGAGAGAAAGTTGTAAACATAAGTGTTGTGATTCCCTTTGTTCTGTCCCTCAACCATCACTTGGAAAACCAGAAAGAAGAAACCCAATACTTGGCCAACCTAATCCACTCTTTAAAGATCACTCCAAAGAAGATTCATAGGCATCTTTGTCGATGTAAAAATTTCTCAGCCAGAGACCAATGAAGGAATCCTGCCATTCTCTGATCCTGTTTATGTCAAAGCAGCTGTTCTTGATCCTGCCTTTGGGGTTATGTGGATCGAGCACGATGTATTGGTTGATGACAAGGTGAAGGAGCAGTTGAGTGCTTGCATACGAGGATGAGCGAGCATGGGTTTGGCTAGATGTATTTGGAGGTTATTGCGCACGTCTCGTTCTGCACATATATATATATATATATATATATATATATATATATATATATATGCATATATATAAACATCAGCATCAGCTATAGACAAACCCATATCGGTCGATCTCTACACACAAGTAATCTTATTCCTAAATGAGAATGTTTAAAGTAGGATCACAGCAAACATTAAATTCTGCGTTGGCACTGCTGCTGGCCCAGAGAGAGCAGTTATCATGTAGAAGTATTAAAATTGAAATACAGATACTGTTCAGTTGAAAAACTGTTACAATCATTCAAACCATCACAGAAATACTGAGATAAAAGTTTGAATTTTGGATATACACACTTGTGTCTGTGTGATTTAAAAGTAGCGATTTGCTTAAAGTTACTTACTCAAGTTACTTATAGTAATTTGATGCTCCGATAAAGTTTCTATAAGTTACAGTGACTGATTCATCCAGTAATGAAAACAAGTGAAGCCTTTATTCAATTTAAAATTAAATATTTTTAAAGAAGACTACAGCAATTAAAATTTTGTCCGAACATTTAGTAAATTACATGAAATAAATTTTAATTGTCTAATTAAAAAAAATCATGATTTTCAATGTATCCAGAATCATGCAGCTCTACAATATTGGGAAGGTTTATCTGTAATTTTACATTGCGTTTTAAACCTGATTCTCCAGGAGGTAGAGCATACCAATATGGACATGAAGAAGAGTAAATCAAAGGTCGAACAAGGTTGAACTCAATCAGCTTCCTTCGGAGTGAAATTCCCCATTGTTTTTGTTTTTTGAAAAGTTTTTTACTTTTCTTCGTAAATAAATCTTGTAGCAGAGTTACAGCAAGGGTTTTTCAGTGGTCGAAATCCATTTCTGAAATGTCCTTGATGTAACTCACTGGGCGCGTTCACACATGCAACCACACGCCAAACATTTAGCTGAGCAAGAAAGGGCAACGAAGTTACTTGCAAAATATGCTACACGGTATTAATATAAAGCAGTAGTGCAAGTACAATGAAATATCACTTGAGACACAAACATCCACAAGCAAATGAAAGGCGCTTCCCACAGCTGGTCACACACACGAGACATCTCTTTATTCCTGGGACATCTGTGCCATCGGTGAGGGTGTTTTCTGCTGCAGGCTGTGCTCCAGGCTAACCCCATGCTGAGAGGCTCTTTTATACCCAATCCTGTTGCAATTGACCTTAAAAATTGCTAATTTGTCCTCCAGCTGTTCCTTATATGTACATTTTATTGCTACCTGTCCCAACTTTTTTGCAATATGTAGCTCTCATGAAATCCAAAATGAGCCAATATTTGGCATGACATTTCAAAATGTCTCACTTTCAACATTTGATAATTAGGGCTGGAACAATTCCTAAAGTAACTAAAATACAAAAAATCATTGAGGCAAATTATGTGCCTCGAGGTTTCATTTAGTCCATTTACTATAACTACACACGGAACACAATGTTTCCCCAGGGACCATTATTATTGACACACAACCCAAAAACGCTAGACAATACCTGCTTCCCAGTGTGCGCACTATCCATCCTAAATGATATGTGATATTAGTAATTTTACTATATAGGGCAGATACGGTGGATAGTATGCACATTGGGATGCAGGAATATTTGAGACTGTAAATCAATAAGGTGGCTAGTTATGATGTCCCAAATTAGATCACAGGCATCCAGCACGGTTTTCCGGCCTTGACCCTTATGCTCCGAGATTGTTCCAGATTCTCGGAATCTTTGGATGATATGATGCACTGTAGATGATGATAACTTCAAACTTTTTGCAATTTCACCCTGAGAAATTCCTTTCTGATATTGCTCCACTATTTTTCACCGCAGCATTGGGGGAATTGGTGATCCTCTGCCCATCTTGACTTCTGAGAGACACTGCCACTCTGAGAGGCTCTTTTTATACCCAATAATGTTGCCAATTGAGCTAATAATTTGGAAATTGGTCCTCCAGATGTTCCTTATATGTACATTTAACTTCTCCGGTCATTATTGCTACCAGTCCCAAATTTTTGGGAATGTTTAGCTGTCATGAAATCCAAAATGAGCCAATATTTGGCATGACATTTCAAAATGTCTCACTTTCAACATTTGATATGCTATCTATATTCTATTGTGAATTAAATATAAGTTTGAGATTTGTAAATTATTCCATTCCTTATTTACTCACAATTTGTACAGTGTTCCTAACTGTTTTGGAACCAGGTTTTTGTACGTGTCACAAAATGGTTTTGGTGATTTATATTTCTACTCCCATTTAACTCAACTGTTGGCCACATTATTCTTGCACAAAATCCCTTTTTTTAATAAAAAAAAAAGAAGAGCTCAAATACTATTTCCACGGCTTTAAAGCTTTTGTCGTTCACGCATTCCTTCATAAAATGTATAGGCCCTAGTCCTAGACAGAAGTTTATATATCATTTTTGGGTTTATTGTTTGTTTTTGACAAACCTTAATTTATTTTTATTATTTCTTTGTTATGAAACTGTGATCTAAGATTTTTTTTTTACATTATACTTCACAATTAACTGTCTTTGCGTGTCTTTAATTTGTGTTCATTACAGCATTGAAAACAGCAGTGAGAAGTTCAAATGGGTGAAAGAAGACTATATCTCTATGATCATGAACTTAAATGCAGACAGTCGTATTGGCCACAGCTGCTTTGCTGGTGTCTTTGGCCAGTGAAGGAGATGGTGTTAAATTAGTAAAGTCTGCTGGGTCATTAGAAAAAGATCACCTGATACTTAAAGGGTTAGTTCGCCCAAAAATGAAAATTATGTCATTAATAACTCACCCTTATACTGTTTGAGTACATGAATTACTCCGGGATATTGGTTTGTTTCAACTCAGAGGGAGTGTCAGCCACATTAAAAAAGTTAACAGCTTAAGTCATTTGTGGATTAATGTGTATTAGAGATGCGAAACGTTTAAAACGATTCAGTTCGATTTGGTGAACTGAATGATTCGTTCGCGAACCGGAAATCCAGCTGCTTTGATTTGAACTCTTTCTCACAACAGACACGGAAGAGAAGACAATGCTGAATAAAGTCGTCGTTTTTGCTATTTTTGGACCAAAATGTATTTTCGATGCTTCAAAAAATTCCAACGGACCCTCTGATGTCACATGGACTACTTTGATGATGTTTTTCTTACCTTTCTGGACATGGACAGTATACCGTACACACAGCTTCAATGGAGGGACTGAGAGCTCTCGGACTAAATCTAAAATATCTTAAACTGTGTTCCGAAGATAAAAGGAGGCCTTACATGTTTGGAACGACATGAGGGTGAGTTATTAATGACATAATTTTCATTTTTAGGTGAACTAACCCTTTAAGGGTCACGTTTTTCTTTTCTTTTTTGCAGCTGTGATTGTGTTTACAGTGTGCAATATAACGTGTTCATGTTTCGCGTGTAAAAAAAAACAACAACAAAAAAAGAAATACTTTTTCAATTTTTCACACAATTCACTGATCTGTATACAGCTGTTTTCACTGTCATAAAAAAGGGCTGATGACTTCCTTGTTCTATAAAGTCCCTCCTTCAGAAATACGTAATGAGTTCTGATTGTGCCAGCGGTTCCTGTCTTGTGATTCGACAGCAGCTTAGCGCACGCTGCCCTCCTGGAAATACGATTGGGCTGGTTTTGGAGTAGTTTTGAGAAGCAAGTGGGCAGGATTTGTTTTCAAAACCTGGCAATCCTGATCTGAACGCACTTGGTGGAGATGTACTTCTAATCACAGAACGCTTTTACTGATGAGATGCGCATGAAAATCGCATTTGATTTTTTTGCACAGCCCTAACATCTAGTTAACAAAGCTAAACAGCATTGCCCTTTGTATAATAAGTTACAGAAACTGTTAAACGCACCAACTTAAATAATAAAATACACTTAAAAAAAGGTTTTAGTGATGTCATTAATGCAGGAAGCAGAGGGATGTAGTCCAAACTGGTCGTTCGTTGTAGGCGAATTCTGTTAAATAAAATATTTCGCTTGGCATTGAACTTTGAGCTTTAGAATTTTACAGATATTATTTATACTCTAAAGTTTAAAACATGGGATCACTAAGAACGGGACCTTTAAAGATATTGGAATTAGATTTTGTGAATTATTTTAAGTTAATCTACAAACAACATAAAAACCTACTGAAACACAAGACAAGGCTTTTCTCAAATAGACACTTCAGTGACAGAAGTTCATCTGTAGTATTAATGTAATGAACGGAAAAGATGACACTGTAACATCTAGCTATTTCTGATTTATCATGCATCTTAAAGCATTATGGGTAGAATCTCCCGTCAGTCTCTTCGGATCCATCAACACATTTTCACCGATGACCCAGAACCAACCCTAAACCCGGGATAGAGGGGTTGAGTGAATGTGGTCTGGACTGTGTGGATGAGGCTCATTGTGGCAGAGACGCTGTAGAAGGACAGAGTTCCTGCACTGGGATCCACATACACTCCTGTTCTATGACTGGACACTTTAGGGAGTTCAGTCTCAATGTTATTGTGTATGAATGAATATCTGGAGGGGGTGCAGATCAAACTCCAGGACTTAGCATTACGTCCAAACACACACTCCTTGCCCAATCCCTTCCTGCTGATGCTCTTATAGGACACTGATATAAACACATCACCACTCCACTCAATCTCCCAGTAACAGCGTCCACACACTCTCTCTCTACACAACACCTGAAACCACTGATCAAATCTGTCAGGATGATCAGGATACAGCTGCGCTTTGTCAGTGTTAGCAATCACTCGGTTCCTCTCAGACAGACAGAGGTGTTTATTTATTGTGTTCAGATCCAGAGTGAGCTGATGGGAATCTGATGGAGATAAAACAAATCAGAATAAGGTATTATGAAACTGTATAATCTTTTCATGTCTCTCAAGTCTTCACTTTCAGTATATCATCAGTGTCTCAGTACAGCTAAACCGATATCCTGAGCATTGTCATCAATTATGAAAATTATCTTTCACTTTTACAGGAAGAACATGAACACACTCCGTTAGTTTTCTGCTTGTTTTTTTAGTGACTTACATTGTAGGAAGTCGTTCCTGGTCTTCGGAGCAATGTTGGTTAATTTGACTGTGGAAATCAACAGACATGAACAGTGTGATTCATTATCCTGCATCCATTACAAAGACATTTCTTATATGAAGTTCTACGTGATACGAGGTGATGAACTAATTTCTGAGATCAGACAAATCTCCAGGACGTTACCTCTGTCAGAGATCTTTTTGATCTCTTCTGTGCAGAAATCCTCCAGTTTGTCTCTCAGCTGATGGACAGATTCTCTCAGGCCATCATAAGAGAAGAGAGGACTGGAAGGTTTGTCATTTACTTCTGTAGATTCAGGAGGTGATGAGAGAGACCGGAAACTCTACAGAAAACAGGAATAAAATGCTCTGGAAATTAATGTAATCTTGGTTTCCAGAGACAACAGGAACAAAAATTGGCTAAACTTAACACTATTGGGAAACTGTTTCTCTGAAATCCTGAAGCCTGATTTGATAAATGTGGGAACATCTGCATATTTACGTAAGTGACAGCATCGACTATGTAGTGCTCATTCATGTTATCTCAGGGTACCAAGGTTATATTAGTAATTCCCTTTTGATGCAGTTCAATCACATTGTGTCAATGGGGAACAAAATCCAATAGCACTGTACTACATCTGCAGAATGAAAAGTCATCCTGTGAGCCAAGCCTTAGGGTGTTCAAGGTGAGGGCCCTACTGTTTGTGTGGGCTAATAAGGGCGAAACAAACCTGGAATCAGTCAAACCTAGGCCATAAGACTGTGAGTCCTCAGGGCAAAAATGGCCCTAACATGCCCGACCACCAGCAGGGTCAAAGATAGTTTAAGCAGACAAAACCTGTTCTGCAAGGGCAGGGACATTCAGGTTAAAAAACCTAGCAAAGGTAGATGGCGAAGACCAGCCAGCTGCTGCACAGATATCACTAGAGCCCCTTTCACACTGCATGTTGGACCGGCAAATTGCCAGAACATTCCTGGGTCGCCTTCTGTGTGAAAGCAAACACGCCCCCGGGATTTAACCCGGGTCGGGGACCTAGTAACATTGCCGGGTTCAATCCTGGGACAAGCGCTGTGTGAACAAAAGCCAGATTTAATGGTGTGTCATAGTGATGATGCATGTTGTCAAGTGACTCTTTTACCGCCTGTTTTGAAGGAAGATCAATACTTGCGACCAAAAAATGTGCGCAAACTGTAAGGAAGCAGAGATCAGTTAGTTCCTCACTTTCCGCGCTGACGCCGAGATCGTCCGCTTGCTTCATTGAAAGTATAACGTGCCTAACGTTTTCGACTCGTACATTACACGTCACGCCCTGATGTCACGTGTCATTACAGGACCTTTATGAGTTGTGTGACAAAGCATGCACATATCCCGGGTAATCACTGGCAGTGTGAAAGTGCAAAATCTAGCGACCGGGGAACAATTGCCGGAACACTTTACCCGTGTATTTGCCGGAATCACAGTGTGAAAGGGGCTTCATGGAAACTCCACTGCACTAGGTCCTGGGGGAGGACCCTGGTGCAATGGGTTTTTATTCTAATTGGACATATTCCAGTCAGAACTATGGCATCAACTAGCCAGTGGGATAATCTTTGCATCTTAAGGGGCTGTTCACTTAAAATGCGTGGAATATGCTAGTCGCACCATTTTTTGATATCTTTTCCAAAACACTCTGGCGCTTGCGCACCGGAGGTATCCGCCATTTTTAAGCGATCATGACCTGCGCTCTCCTTGAAATAGTAGTTTCAGCATAGGATAAATTTGAAGCACTGAAAAATGCATTGCAACTGTGTCGCTTCTATTATGAGTGCACCTGCCATGCGTCTACATTTAAAATAACAAACTTGAGCATGCAAAAGATGTTAGAGCTGAGTAAGTGCACATGCTGCTCATCCTCCAAAGCAGGAAGAGCTGAGATGGTAATAATCTTTGAATGGAGTGGAAAGAACTTTAGGCACGTAGTTATTAGGCTGAGGACCACTGTGCATTCCCTAGGCCCACTCAAGGCAGAAATCACTCACCAAAAATTGCTTACAAATTGCACACTCACCTGATTGACATTGAAGCCAGCAGGAGGGCAGTCTTAAGTGAAAGGGGTCCCAATTATTTTACTGTAGTTGCTCAAATGGAGGGCTTTAATGGGCCCTGAGGACTATGGATAGAGACCAGATGGGAATGGTATGAGGGCAAGGCGGATTCATCTCCTGGCCCCCTACAAGACTAACTCATGCTTTCATTGCCATCCAGTCAGTAGAAAAGAATGTTTGCTATGATGGCCACCATGTATACTTTGAGCATGAAGGAGTGCTTCCCAGCAGCTCCTGTATAAAGGACAATATGTCACAAGTCTAAGGAAATATGGACCACTTGAGGGCATGAAGGCATTGAGTAGATTGTGATTTGGCCTCTGAAATGATTTTGATGATCCTTACGGGAAGTTGCAGAAGCTGCCCTGATGGGCTCATAAATGTACATAGCAAAAAGGCTTTACTTAATATTTTTGTCTTCAATGTCTTTTGTTTTTAGATCTTTTACTTGTATTAAGCAAAATGCAATTAATCTAGTTTTTTTTCTGTCCTCCAAGAAACAAGACTAAATATCTTACATAATTTTGCTTATCTAGAAAATACATCTTGATTTGAGAATCTTTAGATATTTTGACTAGAAACAACACAAAAAATACTAAGAAGCATTTTTTGCATTGTAGGCTTCCACGGAGCCTGACCGATCCTCAGCATCAAAAGCTGCCAATGACATCATCAGCAGCATCCTACTCGGATAAAGCAAAAGAGACCAGACCGCTCTCTCCTGACAAGGGGTGTAGACCCTAATCGGGTAATAGCATTGGGGAATTATCCTGGGAGGAACAAAACAGGCGAGTGTGAGGGGTGGGGCCAGTGGGGGAGATGAGACTCATGCTCTCGCAGTGAGAGCAGTCCGTCTTGTTGATCACTGCTTCAGCGTGGGTACAGCCCTGGCAAGTGACACATTGTGCTCGTGTGAGTTTCCCCATAGCATTAAGTTAATGAAATGTGAGTAAACCATATCAAAAGGGAACTGATCAGCCCCATACTCCACCCAATAACCTGTATAAATATCAAATGTGTGCAGTTCTTGTTGACTTCTCTTTAGTAGCTCACCTCAATCTGGCTCTTTCACAGCATCAGCTACATTTTTCTCATATTCATTTCATCACAGGAAGGCCACAATTTTCTGCTATGCTATATAATACCTTTGTAGTAAATAATTTGGATGGATTAACCTAAATGTTAATTTCACAAGTCAACAGATCAGTGGTAGGTTTGAGTAGATTTGCTAAGGAAAAGCTGTTCAAAGTAACTTATGATTTTTAAGAGGTTAGTGAAAGTTTCAAGGTAAGGTTTTGTTTGGTTTGAGCATGCTGAAGCATTGCTAATATACAGCATCACTTCCTGTTTTAGGACTTCACACTCAGATTCCTCAATGTTTTACAGGCAAGTGGTTATTAAATTAAAAATCAATTTGAACAGATTAAACACAGTGTCTCTACAACAGGGATAGGCAACTCCAGTCCTAGAGGGCCACTATCCTGCAGAGTTTAACTCCAACCCTAATTAAACACACCTGAACAAGGCAATCAGTGCTTTCGGGATTACTGGATAGATACAGGCAGGTGATTTTTTATGAGGGCTGAAGCTAAACTCTGCAGGATAGTGGCCCTCCAGAACCAGAGTTACCTATCCCTGCTCTACAACATGGTGGCAGCAACAACAATACTACAGCATTTTCCCACACAGTGACGTAGACATGTGGGGGCTTTAAAACTAAGGGTTTTAGGAGGGTTTTGGTTTTGGTCGAATCTTAACTTTTATAAAAAAATATCTCTTTGGATTTAAGACTTAAGTCTTTGCAACTGTAGGAACCTTATCTATGCACAAACAGCTTGAAACACTCCGAAGAGAGAGGAAAACTTGAAATCGAAATCGGATCATATGACCAATTTAAATATTTGTTAAAATGAAATATAAAATAAAAGGCACTAAAAAGATGACAGAACATCTTCAATTAAAAAAAAGTAAACAAATTAAAAAAAAAAAAAAAAAAAAAAAAAAAAAAAGTCCCACCAGGATCTGGCTCAAGTAGACTCTGATCCTGTTTTTCTAGACCTGTGTTACCTGCAGGAACTGAATGTGATCCTGTGTGTGTGAAAGCTGCTCCAGCTCAGCATCTCTCCTCCTCAGATCATTGATCTCCTGCTCCAGTCGCTCCAGTCGTCCTTCAGCTCGACTCACTGCAGTCTTTTCCTGATCTCTGATCAGCCGTATCAGCTCAGAGTGGCTTCTCTCTATGGAGCGGATTAGCTCAGAGAAAATCGTCTCACTGTCCTTGACTGCGGTCTGTGCAGAGCGCTGTTAGACACACATCACAATCACACAGTGAGCTTCAGAGGGCCTAAAAGATGAGAGTCCAGACTGAGACTAAGTCAAACTTCTCTTCCTCTCCAGACTCACCTTATGAGACTCTACACACTCTCTCAGCTGCTGGAGATCTTTCTCTCTCTGCTGGATTTTCTGCTGGAACATCTGCTGTGTCTCCTTAAGCTGTTTCTGAAGTACAAATTAATGACAGTAAATGTTGAATAATCATTTTTCCCATGAATCCAATAAAAGTGGGGTAGAGGGGTTTAGGAATATGGAGGGGACTGATCAGTTACCACCATCATACATAAATTAACATGAAGCATAAGGCCTGTTTAAGTATCAGAAACTATCACAGACATAGAGCTTTCACACTCAGTGTTTCTGCTGTGTAATGGAGCTGCAGCCCATGTTATAATCATCTGGATTCAGCCAGATTTACTGAAAATAGAAAATGTCTGTAATTGCATTTAACTTTATGATGTTTTTAAACAATGGATGAATACTTCATTAAAGTTTGCTTTAACAAAACACATTTAACCAATGAATGCCTCAAACATGTTTTCAATAATTTTTCAAAAGTTCCATGAACTATGTGAGCAACAAATAAACAAGTGTCAGCATTATTTCATCAGAGTCTAGTTTTAGGCTCATACCTGTATTTCTGTTCTCTGTGCTGCTGCTGACACAGTGTTGTGGGTTTTATGCTCATATTTCATACACAGCACACAAATGCATTGTTGGTCAGTGATACAGCACATTTCCAGCTGTTTCTCATGTTCACTGCAGATCATCTCCTGCAGTCGTCCAGTGGCTTCGGTCAAATTGTGTTTCTTTCCTTTAAAGAAACCCTCATGTTGTTCAAGGTGATTCTGACAGTAAGAGTTCAGACACAGCAGACAGGACTTGACGGCTTTGTATTTTCTTCCAGTACAGACGTCACACTGCACATCTCCAGCTCCAGCATAACAGTCAGCAGGAAGTTCAGTCTTCTTCAGTTTCTCCACCACTTCAGCCAGCATGGTGTTTCTAGCTAAAGCAGGTCTTGGACTGAAGGTCTGTCTGCACTGAGGACAGCTGTAGACTCTCTTCTGATCCTCATGATCCCAGTGACCTGTAATACAGCTCTTACAGTAACTGTGTCCACACTGGATTGTCACTGGATCCTTCAGGAGATCCAGACACACTGCACACACAAACTCATTCCTGTCCACTGAAATTCTGGATTCTGCCTTTTTACTGTATCAAAAGAGAGAGATATACAATTAAAATCACTCAAAAATTTAAATAGTCATTTACTAACTTATGTAGTTTCAAACTTTTAAGACTTACATTCATCTTTGAAACACAAATAGATTTGGAAAAAAAAAAAAACTTTTGGAATCTTTCAATCCTTTGAAAGTCCATGTAACCTTGACAATTCAAAAAGTTCCTAAAAACATAACTGTATCATAACTGTAGCTGTAAAATCTGTATAAATCCATATGAATTGATTGGTTCAGTCCAAGACTCCTGAAGAGACACAATCAGAAAATACTTGTAGCCCCTTGTAATACTGCCGTTTTAATTACTACAGATGTTCTGAAGGACTGAAAATTGTGTCCAGATTTACAGTCCCTTCTTTTCCATACTGACAGTTGTTCTCTGTAACTTGTACCTACTGCTCTAAAAAATGTAAAATAAACAATTTGTTTGGTTTATTTTGCCTGTTTTTTATTTGTTGTTAAATCCACCTGTAGTGAAGTGGGCAAAAAAGATAACAACCTTCAGTGTCCCCTTTAGAAAAAAATAGATCTTCATGGACACAAATCTACTCCATATATACTCATAGAACTGTATAAACTTATTGAGTGCTGTTTGTAACAACGTGTGCACACCTACCTAATTAATCATTACATGAATGCATGAGAGAAAGCTACCTATGTTTGGACTGTAATCTGGAATTATGAAAATCATTAAAGACATTGTTCTAATTGTAAACTGTAGACTATGCAAATAACCCTTACACCACTGGCACTGCACAGCATCTTGTTGTCTTCGGAGCCATCAATATTGTGGTGAAAGATTATGTGTATCTTTAGTCAGATGCATTTAAATGTGACTGTGGCTTATATGCTAGCAACTCAAACTGTATACAAAAGTGTGGCCCAAATGGCCCATGTAATTAGCACATTAGGTCAGCATTAGGTCAATGCATCATGGGCTCTCAATGGGAGGTCCTATCAGGTCATCACAATGTTACACTATCATTGGCTCTCCATGGGGTGTTATTGTATTTTTTGTACCACATTTGTTACCAGGTGTAAAGGTCTGGTCTTACAGACAGTACTTTGGGTGATGATTGTTTGAAGGATGACATGTTAACATCACTGCTGAAGAACTGCTACACTGCTACCTTCAATAAATTCTTCTCCCCACAAGAACTTTGGTCAAGCTTACTTATTTTATGTATTAGAGAGATCTAGTACATTGGCAAGCCACCCGAACTACTGTTCAGCCAAATACGGCAAATTCTAACAATTTGGCGAGCCAGCCAGGAGACACTGACAAGAGTACTCACCAACTGCAATAAGTGAAAAGTTTTGGAGATTCTACAGTTTTTGTGTTGAAGATCAACAGACCACATCTGTGGACATAAGTGATTTGAATCAACTTGATCCTGTCCTAATTTCCTAAGATCCTAATTTTGTGTTTAAAACTATCAGCTTTCTAAAAGAACTTAAAGAACACTTTTTCATAAGCAGATAATTTGATGCATGTTGTGTAACCATAATAACCAGTGTAGCACTGTTTAAGAAATGTTTGGCTTAGGCCTTTCTCTTGAGTTTGTAAGAACCATTTAAGAAAGAGGTTTAGTCCATTCTCATGAGACTGTAGGAGCCATAGATGTGTAATTATAGGCTTAGTCCTGTTCTCTGGAGTTTGTAGGAATTGTTTAAGAAACAATTTAGTCCGTTCATAAAGCAATTGTAGAAGCAGAGGCTTGGTCAGTTCTCTTTTTGTTTGTAGGAATTGTGTAAAAAAATATTTTAGTCCATTTGTCCAGGGACTGTAGGAGCCATAGATAGAATTGTTAATGACGTTGCTGCAAGAAATGTGAATTCTTAACTGGGTGTTAATTCAGTAGACACTTATGTAGATTGAAATAAATTTTCTAACTTAGAAGATGATCGCATAAAGCCATGAATCTATAACTTTGTTTGCTTCTGTGAAACATGCGGAAAGGTATCATGTAAATTGTCTAAGAAACAAATTTGAAAGAAGTAATGCAGCCTTCTGAGCTTGAACTCAATTCAGACATTAAACAAGGAAAAATAGGCTGAATGTAAATGTTTTGTTATAAATGTAAGATTGAAAACTAAGCTGAGCTTTTAAATGAATGATTTGTTTGTGTTTCATGTATTTGCCATGGCTGAGTCTACACAAAACAAATGGCAAAAGTCATGCATTGAGGCCAACAACAGAAACACATGGGACAGAACCTCCAAATGTTGCCATTCACAGGTGTTGGAGAATCTGAATTCATATCGGGACAAAGGCTGGGACTGAGGAAGTGCCATGATGACATCTGCCAGAAGTACAGCATCAAGTACTCAGAGAGTGGACTATGGGCTTTGCCGGACTTGAAAAGGGCTTATGAAAAGATGCAGCGCTTAAGGACAAACACCAACAGAGGTGGCTTGTCTGTAATTTTGCTCAAACAAATTCGACTGCATCTACAGAGATGTGAAACTGACAAATTACAACATGAGAACAAAGCAGAAAAAGCAAAGGTTTAAGCACTGGCTGAACAATTACAGACTGTGAAGAAGGACAAAGAAAGACTGTTACATGACAATGTCAAATTCCTAACTTTGCTCTCCAAACGACTGGAATCAGAATCTTCAAACGGGTCATTTTTATTTTCTTTTTCAGAAAGACTCTGTCTAGTTTAATAATGTGGAACAGCATTTTTAAGTAGGCTTTCCATTTACCTATATAATACCTGGCAATCTATTTAATAAACCTTTCTGAGATTGATACCAGTTATCTAAAAAAGGAAGAAATAAAAATACTTTATAAAAAATAAAAAAAAAAAAACTTAATGTGTTTACTAACTTTGCTTTTGAAGAGTCACGAGGCCACATGTTGTCTTCGTTCTTCGGTTCAATGGCTAACACCTACAAACAGAGAAAAATGTAACCTGAGTGGAGTAGTCCAATGTTGACAGGTTACAGTGTTCACAATGCATGCATGAGCAGGACTGTCCCAGTGTCAAAGTGCAGCTGAAAGTTTCAATGCTACGCCTAATTTTGCCATGTGGCTCCCACTGAACTCATGCTGCTGCAATGTAATAGTAATACAGGCAAATTTCACAAGTTGTGATTTGAAAATCAATGCGTCTTCAAACATCTTGCAGGACAAATTGTGTGACAGATTCTCCTAATTACAGGTATTCTTTCTTTTCCTCCTTTACCAAACTAACAGTGTTTTGGTGACCAATCACACACATACCTGTTGAAGCCATATACATCACATTCATGTAGGCTGTTTATATTACACATCACACAATTTTCTGTTAAATAAAAGGTCTGCCACCTTTAAGCATCATTAAAAAGTGTAAATAAGCTAGTCATTAAAGCTGCAGATTGTGCAGTCCCTCCAGAAAAACGCGATTATGCGATCGCGTGATTTAATGCATAATCAGCCAAGGGCCGCATATTTATGCGGAGGTCGCATTTTTTTAAATACGCCGCACTTTCACGCATAAAATCCCGATTTCAGGAAGCAAAATATGCGGAGGTAGCATGATTTCATAATCATAATAATGTTTGTTGCAAAAAAGTCACATATATCTTAGCAGAAAGTTGAAAAATGTTGCGTTTACTTCACACAAGTAAATCGCCATTATTTCCCAATAGGAACCTTATGAAGTGACGTAATTGGGCGACGTGAACATCATCTGTGAAGTCCGCGGTGAAACCAGGACGAAGGAAGCAAACCATTCTCATCTGCCAACAAAAATAAGCGCAAAAGACCACGCGAAGCAGTTACCCGGTGTGTTACATGACAGTGGGGGCAAATTATTTTGACAGAGGGATGAGGATGGCGAATGATAGGCCAGTGTTAAAGGCTACGCAGTTATTTTTCATTTTCACAGTGGACTGTTGTAGTTTCATTCAGAAGTTGATGCACCTCTACAGTTTTAAGATTGTACTTTTTTGTTACAGAATAGTACCAAAACCTTACAGTTGTAAGTATATTAGTAGTATGTAAAATAATTTACGTTGCAATAAGAGATTGCACTTTGCAATTCCTGTAAAACAGCATTTGTATATTTGTGTGTATATTTTATTTGTATTCATTTTTACAGAAGTAGTTGAATATTCCTTTTGTAAAGCTAGAGAACTTGTTTGACTCAATGTTTTGTAAGTTTGAGCCATGTGTTAATTAAGGTCTGAAATAAAACAGAATGAGAACTTAAATATTATGTGATTTAGTATGCTTGCTTATCATAGGAAGTCATAAGAAATTACTCTTTACAGTAAGGTAGTAGCCTAGTGATAACAGGGTGTTGGGGGGGGGGGGGTCACCTTTTTTTCTCTTTTTCATCAAACCGCAGTTTTTGCAAGTTCCCGCAATTTCATCGCATAAGATTGCAAAAATATCCCGCATATTCCATCGCATTTTTTAAGAAAACCTGCCGCATAATCAAGGATTTTTGCCCGCAACAATCACAAAAAAAATCCACGTTTTTCTGGAGGGACTGATTGTGTTCCAACTTTGCAGCATAATGACTTCTGTTACTAAATTGATACAGCATCAATAAAAGTAAAAAAAAGGAGATGGATGCCCCTGAAAATCAATCCAAGGGGCAAATATTGGCACTTAATGGAAAAGCTTATTTCTGACCTGATCCATTTCTGATTATTCTCAGGTTTATCAAATTAGCATATGGTTCCTGGTTGCAGTAAACACAAACGCTCTTACCTGTCCCTGATAGAGTCCAGCGTCTTGAATGGTGCTGTTCAAATTTTTCAATGGCTCCCAGGTATTGTTCATGTATTTGCCCCACAACCTTGTTTCCTTCTCATCTGGTACACTGAACAATTTCCTCATTTCGCGTTCAATAAGGCCTGCCAGGATAGATGTTTTTTAAAAGGTTATAAAAACACGATTTTAGTGGGAAATTTTTAAACCTGTGTCCTGCAGTTTTCTGGCAAAATAAAAGCTTGAGGGGTTAACTCTTGTAAGTGAGGAAAATAAGACAGTTTTGTAATTTTACTGCCGTGAAGACCATAACTATTCTGCAGTCTAGAATTACAACATGAATATATTTCTGTTATACAGCATCATTTGGCAGCTAGCCAAATTTAGTTTGGAACAAAACACCTAAGTCTCTCTTGTGCAGAGATTATACACGTTTTAATTTTGGTTAGTTTTGAACAAAAACTTGCTTATTAGAACTAAATAAACACTATTAACGTGTTTTTTTATAATTGGAGTAGATGGGAAGCTATGAAAATATCTATAACAAAACTGATCACTGTCGTAACCATAACACTTTATTTGTAGATTTACAGTATTGTTCAAAATAATAGCAGTACAATGTGACTAACCAGAATAATCAAGGTTTTTCGTATATTTTTTTATTGTTACGTGGCAAACAAGTTACCAGTAGGTTCAGTAGAATCTCAGAAAACAAATGAGACCCAGCATTCATGATATGCACGCTCTTAAGGCTGTGCAATTGGGCAATTAGTTGAATTAGTTGAAAGGGGTGTGTTCAAAAAAATAGCAGTGTGGCATTCAATCACTGAGGTCATCAATTTTGTGAAGAAACAGGTGTGAATCAGGTGGCCCCTATTTAAGGATGAAGCCAACACTTGTTGAACATGCATTTGAAAGCTGAGGAAAATGGGTCGTTCAAGACATTGTTCAGAAGAACAGCGTACTTTGATTAAAAAGTTGATTAGAGAGGGGGAAACCTATAAAGAGGTGCAAAAAATGATAGGCTGTTCAGCTAAAATGATCTCCAATGCCTTAAAATGGAGAGCAAAACCAGAGAGACGTGGAAGAAAACGGAAGACAACCATCAAAATGGATAGAAGAATAACCAGAATGGCAAAGGCTCAGCCAATGATCACCTCCAGGATGATCAAAGACAGTCTGGAGTTACCTGTAAGTACTGTGACAGTTAGAAGACGTCTGTGTGAAGCTAATCTATTTTCAAGAATCCCCCGCAAAGTCCCTCTGTTAAAAAAAAGGCAAGTGCAGAAGAGGTTACAATTTGCCAAAGAACACATCAACTGGCCTAAAGAGAAATAGAGGAACATTTTGTGGACTGATGAGAGTAAAATTGTTCTTTTTGGGTCCAAGGGCCACAGGCAGTTTGTGAGACGACCCCCAAACTCTGAATTCAAGCCACAGTACACAGTGAAGACAGTGAAGCATGGAGGTGCAAGCATCATGATATGGGCATGTTTCTCCTACTATGGTGTTGGGCCTATTTATCGCATACCAGGGATCATGGATCAGTTTGCATATGTTAAAATACTTGAAGAGGTCATGTTGCCCTATGCTGAAGAGGACATGCCCTTGAAATGGTTGTTTCAACAAGACAATGACCCAAAACACACTAGTAAACGGGCAAAGTCTTGGTTCCAAACCAACAAAATTAATGTTATGGAGTGGCCAGCCCAATTTCCAGACCTTAATCCAATTGAGAACTTGTGGGGTGATATCAAAAATGCTGTTTCTGAAGCAAAACCAAGAAATGTGAATGAATTGTGGAATGTTGTTAAAGAATCATGGAGTGGAATAACAGCTGAGAGGTGCCACAAGTTGGTTGACTCCATGCCACACAGATGTCAAGCAGTTTTAAAAAACTGTGGTCATACAACTAAATATTAGTTTAGTGATTCACAGGATTGCTAAATCCCAGAAAAAAAAAAATTTGTACAAAATAGTTTTGAGTTTGTACAGTCAAAGGTAGACACTGCTATTTTTTTGAACACACCCCTTTCAACTAATTGCCCAATTGCACAGCCTTAAGAGCGTGCATATCATGAATGCTGGGTCTTGTTTGTTTTCTGACAATCTACTGAACCTACTGGTAACTTGTTTGCCACGTAGCAATAAAAAATATACTAAAAACCTTGATTATTCTGGTTAGTCACATTGTACTGCTATTATTTTGAACAATACTGTAGCATTTGAAGATGGTCAAAAGCAAAAGAGATGTAAAAAATCTTTCAGAGCTCTTTGTACTTAAATCTGAAAAATATATTAGACATTAATATTATACTTTATATATATATATACATACACACACACACACACACACACACACACAGATTGTTAGTAAATAGATTGTTGTAAAATCTATTTGTGGCGGTTAGTTTATTTAGTCGCTACAAATAACTCAATGTATGGGAAACACTGGACACAGCTATAAGTTAAAAGGCCATAGTGATAAAAATAATAAATAAAAGAGTTAACTCATATTACACAGCAAGCTGCTCAAAACTGCATAAGAGTGCACTGGCCACGAGCGATGACATCGTGAAGGATATTGTCGGACACACTTCATGAGGAGAGTTAATGTGCATGTTATAGCAAAGACTATACAATACCCAAGTTATGTCACTTGAATAGTTTCAAATGGGAAAAAATGCAGCACTCAATATGGCTGCTCTATCACAGAAAGCCCCGCCTTCTGGGTCAAAAACCAATCACTAATCTGTAACGTCAGCACATCACTGCAACTGCAATCCCAGTTACTATAGAAGCAGACAGCGTTCTTAGACTGTGCTTGAGACTGTGTCTGCGCACTGGTTGATCTAGCATTAGAAACATGTTTATAATGGTATTTGAGGAAAATAAACATCATATGACAGTTGTTGTCACAACCGGGATACAAGAAAACACGGAGAGAGAACCAATTGCGAGGAAGTCTTCATTTAAGGGGTAATCCAAAAAGCATAAAAAGTCCAGGCAGGGGTCGATACCAAAACATCCATCCAACACATAAACACACATGAACACAGGGCAAGGGCAAGACTGATTGACGGACATGAATTCACAAGGACTCCGTCGCATACTAAGACAGACCGGGTTAAATACACAAGGAGAGGCAAACGCTAATGGGAAACTGACAGAGTGTGATGATTGGTAATTAGTGACAGCTGGGTGCAATAATTAAGCAGGGACGTGAGGAATGTAATTAATGAAGTGACAGACACCGTGGGAAAAGAGGACATCTAGTGGACACCCACGGATCACAACCCAGACACTGTGACAGTTGTTGTCAGATTCCATGGGTGATTTCAAATATGACATTTAATCGTAAGCTTGGTGAACAGTTTTGGAGAATTTGGTGTTCCTTAATCAAAAAGATAGGAGCTGCACTTGCATGCTCGAGAGGTGTTTCAAAGATGGCTGCCGAGTGACAGGATTCATCTTAAAAGAAGAGTCCACTATTTACTATTTACCCCCTAGAGTTAAACAGTTGAGTTTTACCAATTTCTAAATTCAGCTGATTTCTGGGGGTAACACTTTTAGCTAAGCTTAGCATAGATCATTGAATCTGATTAGAACGTTAGCATCTCGCTCAAAAGTGACCAAAGAGTTTTTATATTTTTCCTATTTACCGTATTTTCGGCACACTTAAAAGCCTTTAATTTTCTCAAAAAAAGACAGTGCGTTTTATAATCCGGAGCGCCTTGTATATGGATCAAGGTGCTCTGTCAAAATGTTGACATTCCCTTTAGCACAGCTCCATCTAGTGGATGCATAACACAATCACAGTCAAACGTTTGACTGCAGTATCTTCTATTCTATGCGCCTTATAATCTGGTGCGCCCTATATATGAAAACAGTTCTTAAATAGGCCATTCATTGAAGGTGTACCTTATAATCCGGTGTGCCTTATAGTGTGGAAAATATAGTAAAACTTGACCCTTCTGTAGTTACATCGTGTACTAAGACCAACAGAAAATGAAAAGTTGCGAATTTCTTGACCGATATGGCTAGGAACTTTACTCTCATTCCAGTGTAATAATCAAATAATTTTGCTGCCATACCATGGGTGCCGCAGGAACACTGATATTACGCAGCGGCAATTTTCAGGCTGCAACTCTGCGAATTGTTGCTGGTCATGTTACCTAGCTGTGGACTATTTTCAGGCCCTGGGTAATATCATACCTGTTCATTCTAATGCCTAATCTGTGATCAATGATTTCTGACATGTAATGACGATTCTTGTAGAACCAGGTGTTCTTAGTCTCAAAATAATTGGTGTTCATGTGTTCAATCAAGCCAGGGACTAAATGTTCAACTTCACATTGTTCCTCTTAATCTGTTATTTAACTTTTGATTAAATTCCCTATAGAAAGCGATTAAAGAACCCTACCTTTATAATTGCTGGAGCTGTCAATCACACAGTGCAAGTTTCTAATCAATTACGCTGTCTACAGTGCACAATTAATCTTTTATTTACAACATGTTTTCAACTAGATATGATGAAAGCATTCAAGAGAGTGCTGAAAATTTAGATATCTCTGCATTAATGCACTCAATCTGTCATCCTTCAATGCTTCTTGTTTATATACATTTGCCATGTGAAATCCCACAATATCCAAGTGAGCCATTTTGTCCAAAAACTTTTTCAGTAGTCTACAAGTACAGCATGCCACCCTGGAAGACGGGACATTTCTGCTCAACTATCAACTATTGATAACCCTTAGCTAAAGGGAAAAAAATTAATAAAAACTCGTACCTATGGTGTCTGCTTTGCTGAACCTCCTGGGGACAATGTTGTCCATGTTGTTGTCTTCACATAGCATGAGTTTAGTGAGATATACTTCCACCTTATAGTGTTTCACAAACATGCCCACTTCTACCACCTGAAGACAAACAATAAAGAAGAACAGTGAAACAACAGTGAAAGACCCCACGTTTGACACTCTGCAGTTAATCACAACTGGACTATCAAAGAAAAAAAAAATGAAATTGTGAAATGAAATGTGGGTTGAAGTCAAACAAAAGAAGTCATGTATTATCAGATCACTTCTGATGGCTCTGCTTCTCATTTCTGACATTCTCGTCTTGGAACAAATCCAACTGACCCACTGAGGACAATGTAAATGGGAATGCAAATAAAAATGATTTGTAGTACTCCGTCATTCACTGCTCCAGAAGTTTACCCAACTACGATGACTTCTGCTGTTGAGAAACCTGGAAATTAGAAAAAGGTCTATCACACAAAATCAACAAACATTGTGATTTTGTAGAAAAGTAAACAAACAGGGTGCACTTTCTGTCATTAATTTCTCCATACACTACTTTCTGAGACATGTCACAAAAATTAACTAAAACTAAAACATGAAAAATGTCTATAGAAAGCTTGAAATGCCTACTTTTAAATTAAGTTAGTCATGTCAAAATATTCTCTGAAAGTAATCCACATGTAACCAATAAGAGGTACATTTTTCCCTGTCTAAACTCATCGTTTCTAAATGTGATCCCGTCCATGAGTTGACATCAGCTCTATGAATAAAAATTAAAAGTTCATCTAGGCTATTTTTTGTTTTTTGAAGACGACGCACAGAGAGGAATAACCCGGACTTTATCTCAGAAGAACACAATGTGACGTGTGGCTTGATCCAGTGGAAAACAGGTTTAAATTTTTTTTAGGACTAGGATAGTGGACGGTGTACGCTGTGATTGAGATGCTGCATGTTAATCAATAATTTATGGCTCATAAAAAGCCTCAGCTTCATTGTCATCAGTGGGTCAGTTGCATTTGTTCCAAGATGAGAATATATCCGTTGAAGACAAAATTAATAGCCCCTTATGAAATTTCAATTATTTTTCAAATAACTATTTTTTCAACAAAGCAAGGGAATTTTAACACCGTATTTCTTTTTTTTTTTTTTTTCATCAGGAGAACATTTTATTTCAATTTGCCTGGAATAGAATAGTTAAACTATAGTTAATAGTTAAAAAAAAAACGTCTGACGTCAATATTATTATTTTAATTTAACAATTGGATGTTCAATTGTCAGTTTTTTATTTATTTTTTTTATTCTTAAGCAACTATTAAGAATTTTGCTTTTAATTACTTGAGTAATTATTTCCAGAAGTACTTGTACTTTAACTTGGAGTACAGTTTTTGGATATTCTACCCACCTCTATCAAAAATCAGCCAATAAATATTGGCAGCTGATATATCGGTGCATCTTTAGTTTAAAATGTAGATGTCTGTCAGTGTTGAAAAATACATCAGACAAGAGCAGTGTGATGTATTATGTAACAATAGTAGGAATGTAATGACTCACTCAACTCACAATTCGATTTACGGTTTTGGTTTCACGATTCGATTCACGATTTTATTTTTTAAACAAAATTTATTATTGCTGTGACAAAATGCTGCACATTTCTTTGTGTAATTGAAATACAGCTATATCAATTGATGCAAAAACAGAATGGTTTGACTATACATAAAAATATCTACATGAAACAGCAGACGAGCAGAATGAGATGCAGATCCACTCTCTTCCAACAGGTGGCGCTTAAAGCCTTTCCTTGGTTTTCACTGTAAACAAAACAGCACTGCCCTTGTTGGGGATTTTTTATTTTATTTTTACGACGCTGCACATATGCATTTAATATGCATTATACAAAGACTAGATGAAAAGAAAAGATACAATCTAACGAGAGTTCTCCTCGTTCATGCATTCATATAAACTCTTACTACTAAATGAATAAAGATTTGTTTAGCATCTCAACCGATTTGAATCATCACAAATTTGAATACATTTTCAACCGGCTGGCAGTTAATGGTTACATCTATAAGCAATAGCTATATTTCCATTCTCCTATTTTTATATACATTTTAGATTATTGCATAAAAAAAAAGAAAAACACTGGATGGAAACGCCAAGATGCGCATAAAGTTTTAAAAATGCACATACAAACTTATGCGCACAACTGAGTAGGATACACTTTTTATAAGAAAAAATGAGCATAAACTAAGATTGAAACACTTAGCAAATAAATTCCACAATGCACATTGAAAAAGTCATGTGACTTTGCACATGAGACAGAGAAAGGATGAATTGGCTAATCAGCTGACCGATCTCGTTCATAGCATCTATATGTTGTTTTGGTCATTCTGAAATGCCTGAGGAAAGTCTGTCATAAGTATTTCTATATAATTACTGTCTTACATGACTGCGTTCCACCTCTAAAAGCAATGACATCATTAGGCTATGTCTGCTCTCTTTGAAGTGCAAGTAATTTGTAACATATGAAAATTATTTTATTCAGTGGCTTTTCCTAGTTTTCTTGGAGATATTAAGTGCCAGTTGAACAGGAAGTTATGTTTTTTTTTGTTCTCTTTGACTCGTTGGATAGTAATGGTGCTTTATTCGCAAATGTTTTATGCCATATTCCAGTTTTGCACACAAGATAAAATTCACATGTTTGGATGGAATCATAGCTCATCAGTCAGTAATGATGTCTACAGTGGATATGGACAGCTCAGCTTCCCTTCCACAGACAGCTTTACCTTTCGAGCTATAGGCTCCTGTCCATCTTTCAGGCCGTACCAGCTCACAAGCTTCTTCCAGCCCTCTTTGGGAACCAGGTAATAGTCCAGCTCATCAATGAGGTGTTCCTTAATGTCCAACATGTGCCAATCTACAAACGGGACACACATACATCACTGATGTGCAGCAGAAGAGAAATACTTTAAACTTGTGTCATTTTAATTGGAGCAAACACGTCAATCTCATTTCCAGACATCATTAATAAAGATGACTTAATACTTTCCCTCTTGGGTAGCGTAAGGTTAGCATAAAAACAGACACACAATGTGCATAAATAGTGCTGAGAGAGCCGAAACAATTAGTTAACATTATCAACAATGTTGACAACATTTTTTCACTTTTTGCATCTTTAACATTGTCAGAACGCACAAATATAGAAATAAAGTGCAGAATTTACAAGGTTTCTTTGATTCGATTGAAAAGTAGAGCTGTCTCTGGAACAATGCATAGACATAATATGTGACTTTAAAATATTAATTTAAAATTGCAGTATGTATATTGTCAATTCCCTATAACGTATAATGATCTGGAAGTCTCACCCATTGACCAAATCACTTAGAAATGGTCTGGTCTACATATAAATATAATACAAAACTCTATAAAAATATAATTTCTTCTACTTATGAAGCTAAAAATGTTGCCTTTAACCATCTTTGACTCGTTTAAATTATTAAGAGTTACATTTCTATTATCTATCCAGTCAAGGTAAGTATTTACATGGTAAAGTACTTTAATTACAACATTGATGATGTCATTAATAATCAGCAATTATTTACTTTTTTGAAGTAACTTACCTAACACTAATTACCTGTTTGTTTTACCAGTTACAAGAAATAAATCTGATAAATATCTCAAAATACAAGTAGCTATAAAATTGTATTTCAAAATTATATATACAATTATAAAATAAAACACAAACTATAAGGGCACATTGCAAATAACATAGACCTGTAAACAGGGAAGCACATAAGACCAAAATAAAAATGCGCTATTAGAAGTTGTAGAAGTATATTGCCAACTTTTAATAAACAATTACAATTTTAGATCAACAAACTGTGCTATATAAGATTTCTTTCAAACTGAAAGCATAAATCTAAGCTATCTGTTTTCAAAGCACAATGCAAAACTGTGACATTCATCCTCAGACGCTCTTTAATCAGCATCAGGGCTAAATCAGGAATTGCGTATACTTACTTGCTGACAACCAACCAAAATATAAGTCTGCTGATTTTAAGTTTGAAAAAGATGAAAATGCTGCTTTATTTATTTTTAGACACTTATCTAAAGTTAATTACAATTGCATAATACATTAAGCGATTCTTCTTATAGAGGCAAACAAATAAAGTAGTAGTAAATATTAGCATTTTATTTAAGTTTACTATAAAATACTTGTAATTCTATTTAATACTAGACCTACATTTTATTTTTTATAATATTATAACACATTATCATTTAGTTTATTATTTTATTTTTAAAAACTAAAATAAAGTGCAATAATATTGTAACTATAATTATTATTAGTTATATTTATTGGGTTTATATATAGAGTTATATTTATACGCAGTTTGAGGACCAAACCAAATCTCCAGGTTCTCTAATGAGAACGAGGCTGAAAAATTATGTGCACCCCTGCCTATTAACATCTAACAATGCTATAAATTATATGCTGGGTATGCGTAAGAGGCTCCAGTGTGATCATTTTCCTTACCACAGTGGGAAAACTAGAATATTCTCTCATTTTTGGCCATAAAGACAGGAGTAAGACACAATAAGAAAAACTATGCATTTGTGTTATCTTTCTTGGAGAGGTGAGGTGTCCAAGTCTCAACATCTAACTACTGGGGTGCCTCAGGGATCAGTTCTTGGACCACTTCTCCTCTGTCTATAAGGCATCATTAGGTTCTGTCATTCAGAAACATGGCTTTTCATACCACTGCTATGCTGATGACACTCAACTCTACCTCTCATTCCATCCTGATGATCCGACGGTAGCTATTCGCATCTCAGCTTGTCTAACAGACATTTCTTCCTGGATGATGGACCATCACCTTCAACTCAACCTGGCCAAGACAGAACTGCTTGTGATTCCAGCAAACCCATCGTTCCATCACAATTTCACCATCAAGTTAGGCACATCAACCATAACTCCTTCAAAAACAGCTAGAAGACTTGGAGTTATGATTGATGATCAGATGACTTTCTCAGACCACATTGCTAAAACTGTCCGATCCTGCAGATTTGCTTTATTCAACATCAAGAAGATCAAGCCCTTTCTTTCGGAACCTGCTGCACAACTCCTTGTTCAAGATCTTGTTCTGTCCAGGCTGGACTATTGCAATGCCCTTTTGGCAGGTCTTCCAGGCAATTCTATCAAACCTTCACAATTAATCCAGAAAGCGGCAGCAAGATTAATTTTTAATTAGCCAAAAATAATACACATAACAGCTCTGTTTATCAATTTGCACTGGCTACCAATAGCTGCTCACATAAAATTCAAGTTATTGATGTTTGCCTACAAAACTACCACTGGCTCTGCACCCCTTTACCTAAATTTGTTACTTCAGACTTATGTGCCCTCTAGAAGCTTGCGTTCTGCAAGTGAACGTCGCTTGATTGTGCCATCCCAAAGAAGCACAAAGTCACTTTTACGGACTTTTAAATTAAATGTTTCCTTCTGGTGGAATGAACTCCCCAACTCAATCCGAGCAGCTGAGTCCTTAGCCATCTTCAAGAATCGCCTTAAAACACATCTCTTCCATCTTTATTTGACCCTCTAACTCTAGCACTCTCTTTTCTAATTATATTCTTTAAAAAACAAAAATCTAACTAGCTTTCTAATCTTTTTGTATTCTACCGGTTTTCTTTTGATTTATTATACAATGAAAAAAGCAAGAAAAAAAGATCTCTAACACTAGCTTGTGCTATTCTTTTTCTATTCTATTTATTTTATTATATTATTTAAAAGCCCTTGCTTACATGTACTGCGTTAAGCAAACAGACACTAAGTCACTTTGGATAAAAGCTTCTGCTAAATGACTAAATGTAAATGTGTAATAAAGAAAACAAACAGGATGCACTTTCAGTCATCTCTTTCCTTGAAGTGCAGCCATAAGAATGCAACAAAACAGACTTATATTATTTATTTAAAAGAAACATTTTGTTAAGGCCCAATTATTATATTCCTATCATATGTAATTTTATTCTGTTTCTCTGAGTTTTCTTTCTCCTGATGTTTATGCACATGAAAAACTAAACCACTGAAAAGAAAGACATTTATTTTTAACGGGTCACGTACACTGATCTACTGATTCTAATGCATTCTAGTTATTTGGTGTGTGGTTGTCTTGAAGTCGAACACAACTCATATAGTATTAGGAGGCCGTGATAAGTGGCTCCAGTGCATCATAGAGACATGTTTTCAAAATCCTGAACACAAAAATGGTCTCATCTTTCTATAAAATGCTTTCTGTTGACATAACATAAAAATATCTCCGTTTTGAAAACATGAAATATAGTTGGATTAAAGTGTAAATGTACTATAGGTCACACCTCATATATGCTGGATAAGGATGGTGATTTTCTTCACATCTCTATTAATGCACATTAATGAAGTAAAATGCAGACCTAAGTGCACAACTTGGTTTTGTTCTTTTAAAAAAAACATACTTTTTCACGTTAAGGTTAACATTTGCATGGGATTTCTCACCTCTGAACAGACCCGAGTTGTCCACTGGTCCAGGAAACACAATTTGGCTGCCCTTCACATTCATGTCCCAGCTGTCAAAACCCACATATTTCTTCCACTTCTTGAACCAGCTACTGTCCACCAAATACCTGCAGAAAACAACTCTAGATTAGGGCTGTCATGAAAGACTTCTCACTACACTATTATAGTGTTATAGTGGATCACTTCTTTTGTGGGGGTTTGGTTTTTGATAGGTTTCTCTCATTCTGAAAGCTCTTCATTTCAATGACACTAACGTTACAGGCTATTCAGTGTATTCATAAGTTGCAAGTGCTATCCAAATTAATGTAAATATTAGTTTTCTAATCAGGAATTGGACATGAACAGCCTCTCAAGTCGTATTTACAACTGGGAAACTACATTTAATTGTAAATTCTCATCCCTGAGATTACTTGCACTCAATCTTGTGCATTCAGCCAATATATTATTATTAACTAAACAATTTGTTTCGGGAAAACACAACTTTGCTACTCTGATATGCCTCCTCAGATTTGATGGTGCACTTCAGAAGCCAGACATTTACCTGATGAAAGTCATAAATGAAGTACAAATGTGTGTGTGCCTTGATGCCTGAAAACAATGAAAACAAACCCAACACCTCAACCGCATCCTGCCCCCCACTGTCCTCTGTCGAAAGCTAAAACGCGGTCACACTACGTAATTAATCTTCCTTAGTGGGAAATATAATGTATCACGTGAAGTCAGCATTGGGAGAACGCGGAAGTAGGTGCAATCCTCTTTTTCCCACGCAAGGATCACGTGTCCTCCTAGAGTTGTTATATTATGAGTGTGTGTGTGTGTGTGTGTGTGTGTTATCTATTTTGTCTCACCAGGTCTCTGCTTTGCGCAGCGGCGTTTTCAAGAGCGCCTCCATCTCTGTTTTCTGCGTCTCCACATCTGTCTTGCCGCCTTCTGCCATCTTCACTCACTCGCACAGACTCACTCCAACACTACCAAAGCCGCTTGAAGAGCAATGAGACAACCACTGATACTCTGAGCAATGGCGTCATCACGCACGCCGCCGCGTGGCGTCACTTTGTAGGCGGGTCGACTGTTAAGCGTCACACTGTTTCACTTGACAAAATCCTTTTTATTTATTTTTTATTTATTATACATAGGTCATGACCACTGATCTATAATATAGAACTGGATTGCTCATGACGTCATTAAAGTGAAGCCGCTGCGCCACCATATTGATAATCCCTAGTGTGCGAAAACATTCCATTGAATTAATAGGAATTTGTATGATTTTAATGAGAAAACATCACCTAACAAGACAGTGTTTATAAATATGAAGTATCACTGTACAGTATTACAATGCGAACACCCTAGGCATGTAAACGCTTATTTTTTAAATGTCGGGAATTTCCCCTACTTATTAAAAAGCTACGTTCATTACAGTAGTGAGCATCATGAACATGATAAACATCAGACGGACACGACCTCAACATATATAACAAACTACAAAGTGTTCGTTCTGAAATCTGAATTTATTCAGAGAAATATCTGACTATATACAGTACGGATTTAAGAAATAAATACAAAGCTTTATTTCCCAGATAGTAAATTTAAACATTTTATTTCATTGTAGAGAAATATTAACAACATAATTGTATAATTAATTATAATATATTAAAATCCATTTCTGATACTAATACGTTCGTTTAATAATTCCTGAATAATTTTGTTCATAAAGAAATAAGCCATGTGTTTGATCAGTTACCTGTGTCGTCAGCGCGCAGCAGACACACCCACCAACACGATTTAAATATATCGCTTATCCTGTCCCAAAAGACTGTAAACACTGCAGATAACATCTGAAGTAAACATTACTTCATTACACATAACATAAAACGAGTCCCGTTTGACTGATCAGCTTCAAATCGAGTTATTTTAGGACAGCGGTTTGAATGTAACTCAATGGTGCTCTCTGCTGGTAGGGATTAGTAAAATGGCGGATCGAACACTTCCGGTGGCTTCACTGCCTGTTGGCAGTTTAGAACATAAGCTGTGTCTCATTTAGAAGGTTGCGCCCTCCGAAGGTCGCATTCGAAGGCTGCATACGTCATCGTGGTTGTCTCATTTCAGAAAAGCAAGTAGCACACTCCGAATGAGACCTTCGAATGCGACCTTTTTTCACAGGAATTCGAAGCATACATGAGGTGTATCCTTCGCTGCTACAAATAACCCACAATCCCTTGCGTCGCCATAAATAACCGTTGTTTATTTGAAAAAATGGCGGCGGCAGATCTACACACAAGCGATGTGGTGTTTAAATGTAAGTACTTTAAAGTTCTTCATTTTTTAAAAGTTGAATTACAAGTGTGGTAAACATGATTACAAGTGTTTAGTGATTTTTTTTTTTTTTTTTTTTTTTACAGTTTAACAGTACTTTGCTAGCAGGGCGAGAAATAATTATTATTTAACCCTTGTATTACATTTCGAGGCCACTTTTATATTGTTCACTGTAGAAACTGACTGGAAACAATTCCATAAATTCATTTCTGCTTTTAGTTTTATGAAATTAATGTTCAATATTTTAGTTCACTGACATTTTGTTTCTTTAAATAGACAACATTCAAATTAATTATTCACCTTTTTCTATATCAAGTATACAAAGTAACATTATAATTTTATTATAAAACTATTTTAAAATGGGTAGGTTTGGGGGAATAGAATATGTTTGTATAGTGTAAAAATATTATGCCTATGGAATGTGCTCATAATGATAGGAATAAGTGTGTGTGTATTCATCTAGTATAAGACTTTTTTTTGTAAAATAAGCCAAGGAGAAAAAAAAGGAAAAAAAATCTATCTAAAATGACCAAACACTACAAGAGGGTAAAATCAACAATAAAATACATGTAGAAATAAGTCCTGTTATTTTTTTTAATAGGGAGCAAGGAAAATACAAAGACGTTTATAAGATTAAGGCAGGAACATTCTGATCTCTTCACTGGAGCTAAAAATACAGCCTTATATGGTTGGAGGTAAGATCTTAAGTGTTAAAAAGTAAGCTGTCAGTCTTTCTTCTTTTTGAGCAGAATTAATCTCATTCTTACCTGAAAGGCCTGAAAGGAAAAATGTAAGTTCTGTCAAGGAGAACATATTAGACCAGGGCTAGACCAGTCCTGCAGAGTTTCGCTCCAACCCTTATTCAAACTCACCTGCCTGCTGCTTTCCAGTAACCGTTGGAACCATGATTAGCTTGTTCAGGTGTTTGATTTAGATTGGTGCTAAACTCTCCAGGTCCATCGTGTGCAACCCCTATGTTAGGCAGAAGGGCAGTCTTATTTCTAAGGATGTGTAAGGAGTTTTCACTCTGAATTATGATGTTATGCTATGTTATTTTTATGATTATAGATTTATTCTGGAGAAAATGGACCTTTCCAGTAAAATAACACCAGTGCAAGCTAAGAAAAAGTGGGACAATTTAAAAAAAAAGTATAAGGTAAGCTAAGATGTATACATTGTACAGTCCCATGTTCAAGTTGACTCAACTCTATAAAAATGAACTTTCTAAGTTTCAGTTCATATAGAATACATTGTTGATAATTGGCACAGTAAAATGATTCAGAAGCACCTTCTAATCAATAAAAAAAAAAATTCTGATAAAAAATCAGCCTTTCCAGTACAAGGTGATATTTGACTCCTTAAAATGATTTACAGGGGTATTTTTCTAATTTTATTAAAAGTATGTATGTGTATATATATATATATATAAAGCTTTTTACTCTAATTAAACAATAGAATAAGTTACCAATAATATAAAATCAATATTAGCTAAATTAATTTTTAATACACAAAAGTGTATTCTTCTGCTTATAGGTATATTTTCAGACATTTAATGAGGCTCAGAGGTAACATGAGTGAGTATTTATGCCACCACCATTACCATTTTTTTTTTGTCTTAGGAATGCAAACATCCAGGGTCAGGTGAGGGCATGAACAACGGAAAGCCAACTGCTGAAACCTGGCCGTGGTTTGTCCTGATGGATGAGATGTTGGGTCAGAGGCCTTCCATTTCTTCCATTTGTTCTCATTTCTTCACTGCCTGATGACGAACCACAGCCAGGTTGCAGTTTTGTTGAGCCTACCCAGGATGCAGAACAGCAGGAGAGGGCAGGGATAGAGCAGTCACAAACGAAAAAGAGAAAAAATAAATCATATCCTCTTCTTGAGCTCCTGAAGGAAGACATGGCACGGCAGAAGGAGTGGGAAGAAAGGAGAGATGCAGAAGACAGGGCGAGGAGTGATAGGCTCTTTAATTTACTTGAAAAGTTCATTGATAAAATGTAATAAAACTATTTACAATATTTACTTACTATTGTTAATTACAATTATTAAAAAGGTA
Organism: Carassius auratus; assembly: GCF_003368295.1. NCBI lineage: Eukaryota > Metazoa > Chordata > Actinopteri > Cypriniformes > Cyprinidae > Carassius > Carassius auratus. The sequence continues at coordinate 2,109,667 of NC_039270.1, forward strand.
ATTCTGTAGACAACATTTCACTAAATCTTTAAAGTAATACATTCTAAATGGCTTAAAAAATCTTTAATGAATAAACTGTATTTGGTTACAATTTAACAAAAATAAAAGATATATTATGAAAAAGATGTCATGTGTTGTGTGAGCTCTCATGCTGACTTCTTGGTAAGCCTAAGAACAAAAGAAGAAGAAAATATGCTGGCTTAAGGATTTTAAAATTCCATGATAAGGTAATCAGTTATGCATTAATAATTCTGTATAAACTATATTAAACTAAAGTATAGGTAATTATACATTTTAATTTTAAAATCAGTATTTGTAGCCAAATTAAATGAAATTGTATTAATTAAGATTAATTCCTTAATTGTATTAAGTGTGTACAACTTACATTTTTAATTAGGATGAATTATGTAGTCGTGGTCCTGGTTGACATCCTGTAAGGCAGACACTTGGTTGCACAATCTCAAACGCCATGCTGCTCCAGATACTGCCTCTACTTGATTGCATGCCTCCACATCATCTTCCTCTTCTTCTTGGCTGTCGTCTGGTTGTATAATGTCGCCAACACCAAGGCAGATGTTGTGCAGCATGGTGCATGATGCTATTACCTGTATATACACAAATATGAAAACAAATTGTTACACTAAATTGTAAATTGTTTTATCTTACATTAAAGTTGTGTGTTAAGTAAAGGTCAAATATAGAGAAAAATAATGCAATCTTTGGGGCAAATGTTGGATGCACTTCAAGTGCTTGAAGGAAGATGGCTCTAAATCGCGTCTTCATCATTCCAAAAGCATGCTCAATAATTGAGCGGCCTTTGGAAAGACGTGCATTGAAGCGCTGAGTAGATGGTGAGGCTGGATTCTTAAACGGTGTCATGATTGCGATTGGCTTCTCTGTGCAGGGGTACCCACCATCGCCGAGGAGGAAAAAGCCCTGAGGTGGATACTTTGCCTGGTTGTAAATGGGGCTGTTCTTAAGCACCCGTGAGTCATGGACACTCCCAGGGTACCCTACAAAAATGTCTAAAAATGCTCCTTGATGGTCGCATATACCTTGAAGCAGGATAGAGGCAAACAGCTTTCTGTTTTTATAGCACTGTCCATCAGGGCCAGCTGGTGGTTTTATTCTCACATGGCATCCATCAATTGCTCCAACAGCTCTACCAAATGCCTGGTGATTGGTGAGAGAAGCAAAGCCTGCACCAACCTGGATCAGGTGTTCTTCTGTCTTTGGTAGGGCCACAACCTTTGGCAAAATTGCTATGACTTCATCAGCCACTCGATGTATAATTCTGTGAATGGTTGGCCGTGGCATCCCAAAAGCCTGCGACACAACCCTGTAAGATGCACCACAGGCCAACCAATACAAAAACACCAGTGTCTGGAGTGTTGTACCCCAGCCATGTCTCCGTTGCTGATGAAGTAGCTCCAAAAGTTTATTGAGGCTCTCTCTCGTCAGACGAAAGTCTGCTTTTGTATCCCCTCCATCAAAAAACTTCTCAAGAACAGGGACATGGAGATTGAGCCTGCAATACTTGATGTCTGCCTATATAATACAAAATAATAACAATAATATATATAAATACATATTCGTGTGTATAATCATGTATATATAATAAAGTTTTTCAGTTCATTCTTGATGTTCAGTATTGTGTTTAATCATGTAACAGATCTACAGCATTACATTAAGTATTGTTTAATCATGTATTTGTAATCTAATTATACAGCATTAAATTTCATTCGTGTATATTTAATATGTAGTTTAATAGACACAGATTTAGTTATTTTTGTTTGTTTTTTGCATTTTGCTTTATTTACTAAAATTAACGTTACCTTAAAATTGCGAACACTGGGTTAAATTATGTAATTCGTAGCACTTTTAAAGACAGTGGGATCACAATAATAATAAAATTGTATATAATGTATATAGTAAAATGGGTAGTAAGATAAATGCAGTTATATAATTATTGCATCAATGCCCTACAACCAAAGGCTTTTTATATATGGACTTATATTAAATATAATTATATTAAAGGAACTATGCTACAACTTACCTCAAACCTCCGCCGGTAAAAACGGATAAACTTTGTTCTTAACATCCTCCTCTTTTTTCTCTCTAACAGATGTCTGTTGTGCGTACGCTGTAGCTCCTCAAACATTGAATAAAATAAAACAAATAAAAACATTTTCTTTTCAAATTACTTTCCAGATTTAGAAATAATTTCCTTAAAAATTTTTCTTAAACAAGTGTGAGAGCGCAACGACGTTATGTGTTGGCATAGCAACGTGATACTTCCTGTTTCGTTTTCCGTCTGTCCTAGGAAGGCCGTCTCGTTTAATCCCAGGGTGAAGGACACTCCGTATACGCATCCTAGAGAGGATTCGACCTCCAGAGGATGCGACCTCCGGAGGACGTGGCCTTCTAAATGAGACACAGCTATAGACATATAAATAACTAGACGCCTCATTGGCCGCTCGACCGCACGTCAACGTCGCCGCCATATTGGAGCGGGCAACTCTCATAACTCTCACATCAGGACAGAAGAAAACATACCAGACTCATCGACAGATTGGACACCTACAAACCGTCACACGATAATAAAAACATAATTCGGGGTGTTATCTTTCAGAGGTAAGACTCAGCTGTTCTTTCTCGATGTTTTTTTGGTCATTTTTAACATTATGTTAACATCTTAATTAATCCCCAATGTCAGACGATTAATAATATCGCTAGCGTAGTTAGCAGTGAAAGCTGAGACTTTATAAGAATTCAAAGTTTAAATTAATTCTTATTACGTTTTAACTTATATTGCCATTTATATAATAAACTAAATGGTGTTATGAGCACAATATACAGAGTGAGCCCGTTGACTTGTCTAGATTAATGATGGAGCTAAAGCTTCTCTCTTTAATTTCACTAACGTTACCGTTATTTGTTTACAAAGATTAAGTGATTACACTTTAGAATACTAGTCCTTTAGTTAATGTTAGTTAATTCATTAACGAACATGAACAAACAATAAACAATACATTTATTACTGTATTTATTCATCTTTGTTCATGTTAGTTAATTAAATTACAGTTTTTAATTGTTAGTTCATGCTAATTCAGTGTGCATTAACTAATGTTAACAAGCACAGCTTTTGATTTAAATCATGCATTAAGTAAATGTTGAAATGAACATCAACTAACATTAATAAATGCTGTAGAAGGATTATTCTTGCTTAGATCATGTTAACTAAAGTAGTTAACTAATATTAACTAATGGACAGTTATTCAAAAGTGTTACCGATTAAGTTTATCATCACTTGATTTAAGGATTTCATGGCTTTTCATAAAACTGTGAACTTATTCTATGTATTCTTTTTTCTTCCCTTTTAGCCATTTGCAAACAGGACAAGGACAGCCTTAAGGAAAGCTGAGGAAAGCTGTTCTCTTCATTTCCAAGAGACAAGACTAGACTAGTGTTGTGTTTGTACTAAACCCAGAGCAGCCCTGAATGAATCGACGGAATGACCAGCTCATATTCTGATACTATAGACTGCATTTAAAAAGCTTTGCACAGGCTGTTTAATGCTGATAATGTACTGCGTGTGTCTTTACACAAAAACTACATGATGTTAATAGCCTAGAAATGAAAAACACAGGAACTCCTAGTGAGTCCAGCTGCAATATCATGATAAACTCAATGTGATGTTGTTATAATGATTATTAATTTTGATTAATATCAAGTTTTTTGAGGGGCGCATCTCATATTCTGGTCTGTGATAAAAATAAGTATATTTTGAGATTTTGTTGTGCAAGGTAAACCTCACACACTCACACCCAAACATTCATATGTGTTAACACTCATGGAAAAATAAATCACTCTTTCAAAATGTGTGTGTTTTCTGCATGAGTGTGTGTAATGTGCATTATAGAACATTATATGAACATTATATATATATATATATATATATATATATGTGTGTGTGTGTGTGTGTGTGTGTGTGTGTGTGTGTGTGTGTGTGTGCGTGTGTGTACATGTATATATTATACTTAAGGAGCTCATCAATTAAACACCATTTGGAACTTATGTCCACAATTTTTTTGTATTGTGTCTTAATTTGATTAATAATTATTACACAAATAGTATTTTAAAATTACATTTCAAAATTTTTTATTTTACTCTTTAATTTACTATTAATTCTTCATTTTTGTCTATTCTGTATTATTCCACCCTTGATATTACATATTATTCTTGCTATTGTTAACCTATTGTTGTTCAGTTATGTATTATGGTATTATTCATATTATACATATAATTTTATGCTATTATAAATCTATTATATCACATATGTTATTGTACCGTTGTACTTGCTTTTCATATTATTCACTTTAAGTTGTACTACATATACATTTTAATATAACATATCACTTTTACTATATTTCTACTGTGCACTGTATCAGTGCATATTTTCATTTTTACTGGATCCATATCCTCTTCAGTTACATGTTATTTGTTGTGGAGTTCATCCGTAGGCTATAGTGTGTCACTTTTTGATTTGTATTTACTTGTTTTATTAAATTTTCTCAACAATAGTAAATTATTAGAGTTTAAAGATGTATTACTTAGATTTTATCACAGAATTTCAAAGGGAGTGAGCTGTGTTCTGACCTGAGACACGAAAGAGAGAAAAAAAGAAAGAAAAATGTTGGGATTGAACACAGAGAAAGCAATAAAACAACTACATGTCATTTATTGTATATTCAAATTACTTTACATGCATATGTCACAGTTATACTAAATTGACATTAGAATTGTAAACCGAAAATAATCAACAAGTGAGACAAATGTGAGCTTGCACAATTCCTTACGAAAATTTATAATTTTCCAAACCTAACTAAATAACTGAAAAAAAACGAAAAAACATTTTTTTAAACATTTTATTTAAAGTTTATCCCTTGTATCCTGACACATATGCTGATGTTGTGTCTCTATCTCACTTTTTTTTGTCTCTGTCTCTCAGTTTTCTTTTCTTCTCCAATCAGGCCTGACTGGCTACACTCGTCCTGGTAGAACAGGGATAAGAAGCAAACATTAAGCAGTGCACTGACATACTCTTACTCTACAAAGATATAATATCTCCATAAGTTTCAGTTGTTTTGTAGCTCTTCCAGCATGTCATGGAAGCCTTATGAAGGCTACTTTGTTCATGCTCTCTGAATGATTCTAAAGCCCTTTTCCAGTTGGAGAAACCTGCACTTGTTAATGTGTCTTTGCTGTTTCGGATATGATGCTTGCCAAAGAGACGACAAGAAAAGCAGAATGCAGAATTTCTGGATACGGAATACTCAAGCCACTGAAATGCATCTAGCCAGTTCTTATTAAAAGCTCTCTGCTGTGTTCCAGATTGGGTAAAGGGATACTGCTGAAGCTTCACGTGTTTTGGGCTGTCTGGAGTGTTCCTAGATCATCCCTTTCACCTTCTAAAGCCTCTTCTTTCCTTGCTGACTCATCTAAGACATGGTAAAATAGCAAGCTCAACTCTATTATCGTTTTAATAGTCTTAACTTAACAGCGTGATTTTTGTGAGAATAGATAAAAAAAAGGTGAATAAAGAATCTATAACAATAAAAAAATAACTTCACCCATTCTTCCTTCACATATTACATTTTATAGTTTACCTTATTCTTACTTTATACAGACACTCACATAAAACACACGCAAACACTTAAAGCCAAGTATAATTATAAATGCAGGGCTCTATACACTTATATTTTTGAAGGACAAATATGCAATTTGTAAGTTTTATGCAACTTACAAATTGAATAAATAATCTTATGAGGCTAATGTATCAAATATAAAATTTGGAATACAGAAATATGAAATGATGAAAAAAATGTGAATGGTACTTTGCCACTAGGTGGCGGTATGCCACTGCCTTAATGAGTGAGTCAGTCAGTCAGTCATTTAATAAATGGAATCGTTCGAAACAGATAATTCATTCAGAAAAAAAGAAAGCAACTGTTTTTATGAATGGGTCAGTGAATCATTTACTCAAGAAAATTTAATCAGTAAACATCGCTGTGTGTTGCTGCAGAGCACAACAACATGCTTTGTTTGGAACCATTTCCTTTGCAAAATATGTCTTGTTTTATTACTTATCTTATTTATTGAATTGTTGCCCTGACACGAAAAGTCAATGCCAATGCTGAATGAAGTCGTCTTTTTTTGGACCAAAATGTATTTTCGATGCTTCAAAATATTTTAACTGACCCTCTGATGTCACATGGACTACTTTGATTATGTTTTTCTTACCTTTCTGGACATGGACAGTAGACCGTACACACAGCTTCAATGGAGGGACTGAGAGCTCTCGGACTACATCTAAAATATCTTAAACTGTGGTAGATAAAAAAGATAGAAGGAGGTCTTACATGTTTGGAACAGCATAAGGATAGTCCAGATTTGATAGTCCAGATTTGACAGTAAGTTGTGACACATACAAACGTGTCATTATTAAAAACTACTGGACAGCTGTCCAAAATGTGTATGTAATTTATTGAAAGTGTATTGAATAATTGTGTACAAAATTACTACAATACCAAACAAATACAATATATAATGATTTTAATTTAAATGGACGGTTTAAAGCCTGTGTACTCCCCATCTTCATCCAGGTACTCCTGATGAATACGGAGCACAACACAAGAGGGTATGACAACCTGTTGTGCTTTCCCAAGTATCCCCAGCACCAGGAAACAAAACACATGTAAGCCAGGCAGTAAGCACGACTGTATAAAATAAAATAAACAAATCACAAAAAAGCCTTAGTCTTATTTATCCTCTAGTTTTTGTTCAGGTCTAACAGAATGGGACCCCAGAAGGGGACAGTTTGATTTATCAACTTGCAGTCTGCATCAAGTCATTTGTGTTTACATTAAAGGTCCTATGGCATGAAAATTTCACTTTCTGGTGTTTTTAACATTAATATGAGTTTTCCCCTAGCCTGTAGTTTCTAGAAATTTTAATTGGTGTAAATCAAGATTTTGCTATCCTGCTCTGCCTTTGAGAAAATGGAAGCTCATCTGGGCTGATCTTTAATCTCCTCCTTGTGACGTTGTAAGGAGAATTGTTACCTCGCCTTTCTCTGCTTTGCCCACCCAAATATTTACATATAATTCAGTCGCAATGTCAGCACAGGCGTTACAAACAGACTTTTATGATATGGATTCGACAGCACCGCCACAAACAGTGAGTAACAATGTTCATTAATGCCTGATCTGTGATCATTGATTTCTGATGGGTAGCTAATCATTCAAGTTCACACAGACTTTCTTTCTAAATCGTTTAATACTGTTTATGCATCAGTGAATCAAGCCAGTGACTAAACGATCAACTTCACGTTGTTTCTCTTAGTAGCATGAAACAAATCTGTTATTTAAATTGTGATTTAACTACAGAGAGCGAACAAAGAACTCTCCCTTTATTTTTTCGGAGCTGTTACACATCGCGAGTATATCTGCACACTTGCCCAAACTGCCGTTACAATGAATGACGCTGTTATGCTGCACAACATATATATATATATATATATATATATATATATATATATATATATATATATATATATATTTGAGAGGGGTTCCACATGTAATACATTTCGAATGGAAAGATGTCAGCCAATCACAACAGTTGTCATTTACTCGGAGTCTCCCAGCAGACACGCCCCTTCAAACAGAGCATTCAAGCCAGAGGGCTAATGTCAGGATATAAAAATGCTTTTTATTTCTAAATTTTAAATGTAAAAATCATACTAACAATATGAGCACACCTAAGGAAACATTAAAAAGCATTTAAAGAAAAGGAAATAATCCATGTCATGGGACTTGATTTGATTGCATAAACAGTGTGACTTGGTTCTTGTGTCCTAAACCATACCATTCTTTTAAAGACAGGCATGCAATTTAATCATGTGATTTCTAAAAATTCTAAATTAATACAAATCATTTTATTGTCTATCTTACACAGCTCTTTCCTTTACCTGCAGTGGTCCATGGTCTGCTGGGTAGCTGTTAAGGGCGTTCTGCAGGGTGTAGGGGTTCAGGCAGACAGGCTCAATTCATGCACCGTGGCTCTTCAGGAAGTTCTCCACATCTATTCTGAACCTGTTGGAGTATGTTATAAGGTGCTTTAGTGCCAGAAATCTAATAATCTACTAGCTGTGTATTCATCGAGTGCAGCGTTAGTTCAGTCAGGCCACGTAGGCAAGGCTGTGAACAGCTGATGCTCAAATCACTACCACACTATATACGTATATAAGCCCCCCCAAAAAATTCCCTGCTAAGTTAAACTACATTCTAAGACTGAATGCATACAATTTAATGTAGGGTTCCCCAGCATCAGGGTAGGTATTATTAGCATTACACACGGTGTTGAATGCTACAGTCATGTCAAATCATGCGTCACTGGACTGGACGCTCTCAAACATCGTCATCACAAACAGTGGAACGACGTAAACAAGAATTAATTTATGGCGTAGTCCGCGAGATGCAGTTGAATCGTCAGTCATCAATCAGGGATATTATTCCAAGTTTTGTAAATTAAATCCCGAATGGATTAACCATCTGTTATGCTGCTAGAATTACCTATTGAAGGATCTATGAACATGATGTGTCTTTCCCCCACAAACATTAATTGTTATTGTGACAAAATCTAAGGACATCACATATTGTAAGGACATTCATATATAAGGACATTTCTAGAGTAGTCTACAGCATGAGCTACAGCTAATATAGAAGCGTTGGTTAAAACCAGTGGATATTTCATGCTACAAACTTTTAATAATAAATAAAATAAGACACTGACCGCAAGGGAAGGAGGAGATTGAACAGGAGGATTAGAAGAAGGAAATGGAGAAGGAGATGGAGGATGAGAAGAAGGAGATGGAGAATGAGCAGGAGGATGAGAAGGAAATGGAGAAGGAGATGGAGGATGAGAAGAATGAGGAGGAGGATGAGAAGAAGGAAATGGAGAAGGAGATGGAGGATGAGAAAAATGAGGAGGAGGATGAGAAGGAAATGGAGAAGGAGATGGAGGATGAGAAGAAGGAGATGGAGAATGATAAGAATGAGCAGGAGGATGAGAAGAAGGAGATGGAGAATGAGAAGAATGATGAGGAGGATGAAAAAAGGAAAGGGACTGCTGTTTTCTCCAGTTGGAGAGATACCGTCTGTTAAGCTCACGTAGTAAATCCAATCCTACAGATCCTCTTTTCATCACAGACAAAGGAGAAGCCATTTCCAAGCCTTGGTTTGACTCACGTCTCCGAACCCGCATGCCTACATTGTCCAGGTCTGACAGACACAGCGGCTCGTTATCATCACGGATCCGGCCTGACAGACACAGCGGCTCAGTATCTTCACAGTCCAGGTCTGACAGATACAGCGGCTCAGTATCTTCACAGTCCAGGTCTGACAGACACAGCGGCTCGTTATCATCACGGATCCGGCCTGACAGACACAGCGGCTCAGTATCTTCACAGTCCAGGTCTGACAGACACAGCGGCTCAGACCAGGTCTGACAGACACAGCGGCTCAGTATCATCACGGATCCGGCCTGACAGACACAGCGGCTCAATATCTTCACGGATCCGGCCTGACCTACACAGCGGCTCAGTATCTTCACAGTCCAGGTCTGACAGACACAGCGGCTCAGACCAGGTCTGACAGACACAGCGGCTCAGTATCTTCACAGTCCAGGTCTGACAGACACAGCGGCTCAGTATCTTCACAGACCAGGTCTGACAGACACAGCGGCTCAGTATCTTCACAGTCCATGTCTGACAGACACAGCGGCTCGTTATCATCACGGATCCGGCCTGACAGACACAGCGGCTCGTTACCATCACGGATCCGGCCTGACAGACACAGCGGCTCAGTATCTTCACAGACCAGGTCTGACAGAAACAGCGGCTCAGTATCTTCACAGTCCAGGTCTGACAGACACAGTGGCTCGTTATCATCACGGATCCGGCCTGACAGACACAGCGGCTCAGTATCTTCACAGACCAGGTCTGACAGACACAGCGGCTCAGTATCTTCACAGACCATGTCTGACAGACACAGTGGCTCAGTATCTTCACAGTCCAGGTCTGACAGACACAGTGGCTCAGTATCTTCACAGTCCAGGTCTGACAGACACAGTGGCTCAGACCAGGTCTGACAGACACAGCGGCTCAGTATCTTCACAGTCCAGGTCTGACAGACACAGCGGCTCAGTATCTTCACAGACCAGGCCTGACAGACACAGCAGCTCAGTATCTTCACATTCCAGGTCTGACAGACACAGCGGCTCGTTACCATCACGGATCCGGCCTGACAGACACAGCGGCTCGTTATCATCACGGATCCGGCCTGACAGACACAGCGGCTCAGTATCTTTACAGTCCAGGTCTGACAGACACAGCGGCTCAGTATCTTCACAGACCAGGTCTGACAGACACAGCGGCTCAGTATCTTCACAGTCCAGGTCTGACAGACACAGCGGCTCAGTATCTTCACAGTCCAGGTCTGACAGACACAGCGGCTCAGTATCTTCACAGTCCAGGTCTGACAGACACAGCGGCTCAGTATCTTCACAGTCCAGGTCTGACAGACACAGCGGCTCAGACCAGGTCTGACAGACACAGCGGCTCAGTATCTTCACAGTCCAGGTCTGACAGACACAGCGGCTCAGTATCTTCACAGATCAGGTCTGACAGACACAGCGGCTCAGTATCTTCACAGTCCAGGTCTGCCAGACACAGCGGCTCAGTATCTTCAGAGACCTCACATCAGAGGTTTAGCCATTTACCCAAATCTAGGGCCTTGTAGAATCTCAATAGACATGCAGTACAAACTTTGGTTCAGTTATACTAAGAACATGTTTGTCTTCCATCCTGCAAAGTTCGGTGAGGCTATGAATAACACTTTAAGATATTAATGCCCAAACATGGTTCTCTGATAGTGTTTTTGATGCTATAAAAATGACAATCTCAAGGACTGACAAAAAATATGAATATTTTTACAGGCCTTGGTTTTGGGACCCAAATATAATATAGAAAAACTCTTCATCTGAGATGTTGCTGCAACCACTTTCCTGGATTCTGACTGATTTGACATGGAATAAAGCCTCTATATTCTATTAGACACTAGCAGGAGAAGACCAGGGTTGATTTGGAGGTCTAGACACACCCTTGCCATGAAAAACATACCGTTGATATGGACGCGGAACGGACTATTTTCTTTAGCGGAAGCAATACAATAAATACATTTTGTCAAATTATTTATTTATTTTGTAGGTAGCAATGTAATAAGTGGGATCATGTATAGCGAGGCGGTTGTTATAGCGAATAACAACCCCTTCATGCTGATTTTTCACCAGCAATGACTGGAAACTCACATGTTGGGCACTCATCGTGTTCAAAATCAAAACGTCCCTCACGCTAGCGTTTCTTCTTCTCTCCTGTTTCCATGTCGGTGGCGGCGCCAAGCAAGTCGCTAACAGCGCCACCCGCTGTTGTGGAGTGCGAATTACATGACAGTTTACTAGCATGTGTGTGGATCTGAAGGCATTTGCGTGGAAAGTGAAAGTGAAGTGACATTCAGCCAAGTATGGTGACCCATACTCATAATTTGTGCTCTGCATTTAACCCATCCGAAATGCACACACACAGAGCAGTGAACACACACACACACACACTGTGAGCACACACCCGGAGCAGTGGGCAGCCATTTATGCGGAGCAGTTGGGGGTTCGATGCCTTGCTCAAGGGCACCTAAGTCATGGTATTGAAGGTGGAGAGAGAACTGTACATGCACTCCCCCCACCCACAATTCCGTCTGGCCCGAGACTAGAACCCACAACCCTTCGATTGGGAGTCCAACCCTCTAACCATTAGGCCACGACTTCCCCCCCAAAAATCAGCAAGGCGGAAAATTTGTGCCCAAAGTCACGTGACAGTTTTTCGTACTTGTAGAATTTTGTTTTGTACTTGAAGGATTTTGTTTTGTACTTGAAAGATTTTAGTTTGTACTTGGAAGATATTTTTGTCATTGAAGACATACATTTCTTTGTATATGTAAAACGTACTGTATTTGTTTGATAGATACGTTTTTTATTTGCAGAACAAAATGCATTAGTTTGTGAGTGATGTTTTGTATTTGCAAAAAGTTTGTTTGTGAATTGTTGGGTGTGAGTAAAACACATTTTGTGTGTGTGTGTGTGAGGTTTTGGCATGATTCTCACTCCATATTAAATTGGTTAGTCAGTTAAACAGCAACCAGGGAATTAGGGCTGTGAAGTCACATACCATGTGAATGATTGAACAAAATAATATATGTTGTTTCCTTTTGACTGGTGCGCTTTGGCATAATTCATAATTCAAATTCGAGTTCAGCCATGGATCTCATTGGAAAACCAAATGTTACATCGCCGATCTGGGAATATTTTGGATTTGTGCTGAACGAAAAAGGGGCACCAAACAATTTAGATAATGCCATTTGTAGATTTTGTGAGAAAAAAAGTGTTAAAAGGGCAAATACTTTGAATCTCCAGAGCCATCTCCGGTCATGTCACCCAGCCGCATATACCCAATTTATGTCTTCTGAACCCAAACACCCGGCTAGTCAGCTGGGTATCGCAGAGGCCTCCTCAAACACGGCCAGATACAAAAGAGAAAGCGATAAATGGAAGACATTAATGAGAATTAGAGATGAACATTTTTGGTAGCCACTCCGGACTGTAGAGAAACCTGCTTTAAAAAATGCTTCAGTTGTTTGATAAACAATAAAAACTTCCGAGCAAAAAATACTTTTTAAATACTGTCATTCCTCAAATATTCAACAAAACTAAGGAGAAAATAATTTCGAAACTAGACAACCTTGATTTATTTTCCGTCTAGACCTAAATATGGTCCAGCGTTAATATGACTCCATTTATGAGTCTGACTGTAGCCTACATTTCATCAACAAAAATTGGGAGCTGAGGAGCAGGTGCTTGCAGACTGCATTCACACCAGAGATTAAATGAAAAAAAATTGCATGCATCATAACAGATAAAAGGGCCAAAATCGTGGCTGCTGTTAGAAATACGGAAATAAGATCATGAATACAAGTGTTTGAGCTTGTATTAAATTTTTATGATCGAAGCAGTTAGACCTATCTCCTTTTTTATTTTATTGGACTGTTCATACAGTATCTGTGACTGGACAAACGACCCAATGGAATGGCCAGAGGTGTCGTTTCCCAGCATTTCAACCTAATTGAGCAATAGACTGCTTATTACAAGCCTATACGAGAACCAGATAGCTTTTGAAAGTTAACATTTGTCAGTTTGTTTTGCTTCTGTAATGTCTGTTTTTTCTTGTTCATTGTTTTCATGTCTTTTATTTTGTAGTTTGATTTATGCTGTTTGTGTCACGCTTCCCTTGCCCTCATGTATCTCTGCCTTGTGTATGTGTGATGTTCTGATTGATTTATTGTCTTGTCATTTATCAGTTCTGTTTACTAATTGGTTGTCTTAGTCATGTGCCTTGTTCCCCATTGGTTTATGCATGTTATGTGTCCATCTTTGTCTGTTATAAGTAGTAAGGTTTTTGCCTTTTGAGGACTCTGTTACTATGTGGATTTTAATGATGTGGCCCTTAAGAACATATTTCAGCTGGGTCTTAATGAGCCCATTTGCTCTCTGCTTCTGGGGGGAAAAGTTCACTGGTCCCTTGCTGAATATATAGAGCATGCTCTTTTGCTGGCGGGTTTACTACTTACTGTGGGGGTTGCTGAGGAGGAACACCGCTATCCTACATTACCCACCACATCAGAAAATTTCCATGTCCCAACCGTCATGTCAGGAGTTGTTCACGTCACACCATCCAAGCCAAGGTCAACTCACATCATGACTGCCAAGCCAGCACCTGTTCAAGTCATCCCTGCTATGCCAGAGCCTACTCACATCATGCCAGTCTCTCAAGAGAATCTCCACAACATGGCCGCTATTGAAGAGCTCCATTGCAAAATGGCTGCCACTCGAGTCTTTTCAGAAACTGGCTGTCCGAGTCTTCCAGAGTCTCGTCACGTCGCGGCTGAACTTCCAGAGTCTCGTCACGACATGGCCGCCACTCCAGAGTCTCGTCACGACATGGCAACCACTACTGAGCTTTGTCACGACATGACTACCACTCCATAGCTTCGTCACGACATGGCTCTGATTTCTGAGTTTAAATACGTCATGCCTACCATGCCAGAGTCCCCGGCCGAGATGGCCACTACGCCAGAGTCCCCGGCCAAGATGGCCGCCACGTCAGAGTCCCCGGCCAAGATGGCTGCCACGCCAGAGTCTCCGGCCAAGATGGCCGCCACACCAGAGTCCTCAGCCAAGATGGCTGCCACGTCTGAGCCCCCGGCCAAGCCTAAGTCTCGCCATGTCATGGCTGTCACAGAGACTGTTCCATTGACCTCAGTACTTCCGGTAGTGGCAGTCCCCATGTTGAGCATGAGGGCTGCACACTGTGCTCCAGGGACCTCTCCTTTCCACAAGTCTGCTCCTGAGGCTTCTCCTGACTGTGAATCCACTGCAGTGCCTCCAGAGGTGTTGGCTTCTGCTGCAGAACCTCCTGAGGTGGTGGCACCCACCTTTGAACTCTCTGCTTGTCCTGTCACAGCCACTGAGGCCGCTCAAAAACTCACTGTCTGTCCTGTCATGACCAAGTGGTCTGTCCATGGTTCTGCTCCACCATGGCTTCCTGCTCTGCGAGCACCTCCTGGCCACCCCGCTAGGCCCGCACCACCATGGCTCCCCGATAGGACTGCTCTACGGCCCAGGTTTCCCTCTGCTTCAATCTCTGTCTCTGCTTCACGGCCCTGGTCCCCCTCTGTTTCTTTATGTGTCACTGCTCCATGGCTCAGGTCCCTCTCTGTTCCATTGTCTATCTCTGCTCCATGGTCTGTTCCTCCTCCACTCCACCATCCTCCTGGGCTTTTTGGGTTTTGTTTGAGTGTCTGGAGCCGCTCTTAGGAGGGGGGGGGGGGGGGTATGTAATGTCTGTTTTTGGGTTTTGAGTATTCTGTTCATGCCACGTCAAGTCTGTTTCTGTCAAGTCTATTCAAGTCAAGTCTCTGTTTGGATTTCACTTCTGTAAATAAACTGCACTTGGGTTCATCTACACTCACCTTCAGTGGACTAATTGTTGCAGCTTGATTTTAATAAAGTGATAAAGACTGGAGTAAAAGCCTGTCATACTTTCTGTACTGTATAGAAAATACCAAAAACATTTTTTATCATTTACTATAGTTAAACCATGGTAAAAAAAAAAAAAAAAGACATGTTTTGCTACACTTACCATGGTATTTGTAGTCAAACTGCAGGCTACAATTAGTAATAAGAATGGCAAAAAAACAGCCATGGTTAGCTTACTATACTATTACTACCTACTTTTTTTTTACTATAGTAATACCATTGAAGCTAATTTCAAAAGGGACTGTGTAAAATATTATGAAATAAAATGTTTTTATTGAATATGACATCACAAAATATCAGGGAGTGAGATTTCCTTGATTGTGATTAAGGTTACTGTAAACTGTGCAAGGGGACGGGACTAACGACAGATCATCATTGCAGAGTAGTGTAGCCTGTCTGTGCTACCTCTGGTAGTCCATCTGTTTATCAGTCATATACATCTTTGGATCAGGTTTTTTTTTTTTTTTACTTATTAGAGGTACAGGACGCCACACAGCAACTTTTCGGCACTGCACTAAGCAAAAATCAAAGAAATCATCACAAAAAGTGATATTAACACACACTTAACATGGTCTCTGTGCATTAATTTGAATATTTATTTATTTATTTATTTAAAGTTTATTTAACAGGGACCATACAAGCAAACATAGTTACAATACAAAGCCTGTAACTGATGTGCAGCATATAGAGATTATAGCTAGTGCTAATTTTCAACTCCTGTCCCTGGTTGGGCATTTCTAAGAACATTATAAAACAAATACATACATAAAAACAAGAAATACTACAAAACTATGTATATATAGATATACACATATACACATACACATACACACATACATACATACCTAATCATACACAATTATAACAACAATTAAAAATGTATACAATTTTGATTTGTCTTTAGCCAGAGCTTAATCCTGGAAGTGAACTTTTTGAAGTCAGATATGGCCTTAATATCAGATGGTAATGCATTCCATAGCCTACAGCTCTTAACAGAAAAGGCAGTCTGTGCAAAGCTTGTCCTACAGTATGGTATTGTACAGTTATGATTTGTACTAGTTCTAGTAACTCTTTGGTTGTTCTGTATTTCAATAAATTTACTAAGAGGCTCAGGTGCTAAATTATTAATACACTTGAAGATTAACTTTAGGAAACATAAATTACTAAAGCTTTCAAAGCTTAATATTTTATATTTCTCCAGTATGTAACAGTGATGATAGCGGATTGGCTTTTTATCCATAATTTTTATTGCTCGATTGTAAAGTGAACCAATGTGTTTTGTTGCAGACGGAGCTGCTTGCCCCCAAACTGTCATGCAGTATGAAATATGTGAAAACACCATAGCATGCATGTACAGTAGGGCAGCCTGATTTGGTACATAGTGTCTGATTAATTTAAAACAGTTGAGATTTCTTTGTATTGTTTTAGAGATTTTCTTGATATGTTTAGTAAAATTAAGTTGAGGATCTATAACCAATCCAAGGTATGTGAATTCTGTTACAGATTGAATTTTTTCATTTTGCAAGTTAATTTTAAATCTTTTATTTAGATCAAGTTTCTTAATAGAAAAACACATAGAGACTGTCTTTGTAAAATTTAGCACCAACTGATTTTGATTGAGCCACTGTCCGACATCAGCCATACATGCAGAGAGAACATCAGCAGCCAACTCTGGTGACTTAGCGGGTGCATAAAGAACTGCATCATCTGCATAGAGCTGGAAGCTGGCGCCTGAACAGTGTAATGGTAGGTCATTAATAAAAAGACTGAACAACAAAGGACCAAGTACGGAGCCCTGTGGTATGCCCCTTTTGATGTTCAAGAGTGAGGATTTTTCCTGGTCAACTTTAACACACTGTACTCTAGCCTGAAGATAAGATGCAAACCACTGTACTGCCTTAGTAGAAAAATTAAAAGATGACATTTTAGTTAAAAGTAAACTATGGTTGATTGTATCAAATGCCTTTTTAAGGTCAAGGAAAACAGCTCCCACCACATCACCCCTATCCAGTGATTTCTTTACATTTTCAATAAAACAGCAGTTTGCAATTTCAGTGGAATAACCTGATCTAAAACCAAACTGCTGTGGGTGGAGGAACTGATTGGCTTCTAAGTGATCAACCATTTGTGCTGCTACAACTTTCTCAATAACTTTAGATAAAATAGGTAAAATAGATATGGGACGATAGTTACACATAGAGTCCTGACTTCCTGATTTAAATACTGGCACAATTACTGCTTTTTTCCATCCTAAAGGAAATGTACAGGTTCTTATAGAAAGATTTACAAGATATGTAAGAGGTTTAACTAACACTGTTACATATTTTTTTAAAAACCAACTATTCATCATATATAAATCATTTGTTTTGGAATTAGACAATTTATTAATAATTTCTAAGATGTTTGTCTCCGGAACCTCTGTAATATGAAATGAATCTACAGAAGTCACTCCAGTTGTATAATTGAGGTCTTTAGATTCAAAATCTTTTATTAGTTCTTCTACTGATTGCACAAAATATGAATTTAATTCATTAGCCATAACGGCGTTATTATTTATGTTCTTTCCATTTATGTTAAGTTCCTTGATCCCCTGTTTATTTGGTTTATTAGTCAGATTGTTTAAGTGTCTCCAGATGGAATTATTATTGCCTTTAGAATTACCTATAAGTTGAGTATAATATGAAACTTTTGCTTTACGTAGTTCTAACACCACTTTATTTCTTAGACTTTTGTAGGTTAACAAATCAGTATTCATTTTTGAGCATAATGATTTTTTCAGAGCCAGATCTCTCTTCTTCATAAGCTTTCTGATTTCATTACTTATCCATGGTACAGTGTCTTTCTTTCTACATCTTTTTTTTATTAGAAATTTGTCTATTAATCCTGAAATAGCTGTAGTCATAGAATTACAGCACTCATCTACATCATCCACAGCCATGATCTGCTCCCAATTTAAGTTATTAAGTTCTCTTTCGAACTGCACAGTTTTAGCTTCAGGAATGATAAATGATAATTTATCACAACCAGATTTGCCAAAATACTGTAGCCGCTTTCTGGTCAGTTTTCTAACTGTCAGAATCATGTTGTGGTCTGAGAGACCTGTTATCAGATTGTACGTCCTCGTTATATGTTCTGGTTTATTGGTAAACGCCATATCAATCAGGGTCTTGGTCTGCCTTGTTATCCTAGTGGGCCCTTTAATCATTTGTAGATAATTAAATTTTGTCATAATTGTTTTTAATTTTTGTTTACCACTTTTTCCCAACCAATTAATATTAAAATCACCATACCATACAGTTTCTCTATAAGAATCAAATTGCTTAGCAACAAGACTTAATTCATCATAAAAACCAGTGTTATATGAAGGTGGGTTATAAATAACAACAATATTAAAATTCATTGTAGGTGATAAAATAACATTCAAAGCTAGACATTCCAGAGTTGTTTTCAATTCAACTAAGTGACATTTAAATTTATCTTTTATGTATATCAAAACTCCTCCCCCCTTGCCTGTATTTCTGTCCTTTCTGAAACATTGATATCCAGCAATGTCTATCATATTATTTGGTATATTACTGTGAAGCCAGGATTCTGTTAAACAAAGATAATCCAAATTTGAGTCCAAGAGGAGTACAGAGATCTGATCCCTTTTGGAAATTAGGCTGCGAATGTTTAAATGTCCGCCTAATATTCCTTTCGGTTTACACTTAACGTCCCAGAGTACTCTAGCGTGATTCACAGTTTGGAAAAATAGATATTGTTTTTGTTTTTGTACAGCACTAAAGCCAGAGCCATTCAAGTGCATTCCCGGTTCAATCCCCGAACATGGATCCATCAGACGGGGTGACTCACCGGACTTGTTGCGGTCGGTTGTACACAGGCAGCTAAGACTAGGTGAACTCCATTTTTCGGCTTGCCGCTGATCCAGTGGTTCCTGGCTCTGAGCCAACAGCTATTTGAGCAAATGGGAATGCAAAAAAACATATTTGCAGTACTCTCCCATTCACTGCTCTTCAAATTGAAACCAATTATGACGACTTTAGCTGCTGAGAAACACGGAAATGTGGAAAAAGGTCCATTATAGGAAGCGCACACACACAAAACACGTAATTTACCCCATTTGTTAGTTTTCCTGTGTTATAACTGCAGATTTTTGACTACACACATAAACCCACCATTCATATCTACATTAACAATTAAATTATGAAGAAAGATTTATTCTTTGTATACCTTAATTTGCCTTGTACTGTTCATTGTTTATATAATTTTGTTATAGTTATTTTATTCATAATTCAGAATTCAATAAGTGCAAATGTTTCAACAATGATTTTGTTTACAGCATTCATAGCTAACAGGTTCATGTTTATTAATCCATGAATAATTATGTTCATAAAGACATAGTCTATATTTTGTGTTGGATCAGTTACCGTGCGCAGCAGACACACCCACCTTAATGGTTTGAATATATCTCTTATCCTGCCCCAAAATACCATAAACATTACCGATAACATCTGAAGTAAAAATGAATTTACATCCCATTTGACTGATTAGCTTAAAATCGGGTGATTTTTGGTCAGCAGTTTGCCTGTGACTCAATGGTGCCCTCTGTTGGTAGGGATTAGTAAGATGGTGGATCGAACACTTCCGGTGACTTCACTGCCTGTTGGCAGTCTAGAACCAATGAGCGATACAGTCATATATAGATCAGTGGCAACAACCAAGAAAAAGTCGTGAAAACACTATAATGGAGTTTTCCTTTTGCTATTCGAGCAAATGGGAATGCAAAAAATATATTTACAGTACTCTCCCATTCACTGCTCTTCAAACTGAAACCAATTATGATGACTTTAGCTGCTGAGAAACACGGAAATGTGGAAAAGGTCCATTATAGGAGACACACACACACAAAACACATAATTTACCCCGTTTGTTCGTTTTCCTGTGTTATTACTGCAGATCTTACAATTGACTACAGACCCTTTTATCCAAAGCAACTTACAGGGCATACAGGCTAACAGTTTTTACCTAACATGTGTTCTCTGGGAATCAAACCCACAACCTTGCTCTGCTAATGCAATACTCTACCACTTGAGTCACAGGAACACTACTTATATATGAGAATGTCTTACATACATAGCATGTGGGTATCGGGTGATAAATACCTGTGATAAAACTTAAAAACAAACAAAAACAATTAAAATAAAAAAATCTTAACTGTTTTAGCACAACAGGTCATTCATATGTAAGCTTGTTTGTATGTATTTTGAACATGCTTCATTACGCTCTCAGGTGATTTATTCAAAGAGAAATAAAATAGTATTTTTAGCTTCCACATTCTTATTTTTGTAAATGCAGTTGCAATAAGCAGGTATTGTTTTCCTCCCATATTTAGTATGTACTTACGAGTGTAGAGTTGTTAAAGTGTGTGTAAGGTCAATGTTTCCAAAAAACTATTTTAAATATTTTTTTATGATGAGTAAGTTCAAGTAAAATGTCTGCATTTATAATTTCGCCATATTATTTTCTGAAGTAACTGTGGGGAATATTTACTGAAGAGACCTGATCACCAGCAAGCTTCGGATCTACTGAATGTGTATTTTTCAATTATTTTATTGTGGGGTTAACCGTTATTTATCTGAATAGCGATGACTGGGGAAAAGTGTTTTGGGTGAACTCTTTAATTTGCATGCTACACTTTAAATATTAATCACGCCGCCATATTGGTAATCCCTAGTGTGCGTAAACATTCTATTGAATAAATAGAAGACTGTATGATTTTAATGAGAGAACATCACATAACAAGTCAACATTTATAAATCTGAAGTATCTTTACATTATTACAATGCGAACCCCCTAGGCATGTAAATATTTATTTATTTTTTATGTTGGGAATTTTCTCAACATATATATAACAAATGACAAAGTGCTCATTCTGAAATCTGAAGAAAGATTTATTCTTTGTATAACTTAATTTGCCTTTTGTACAGTTATTCATTGATTATATAACTTTGTTATAGTTATTTTATTCATAATTTGGCGCTAAGTGCAAATGTTTCAACGATGATTTTGTTTACAGCATTCATACTAACAGGTTCATGTTTAATAATCTCTGAATAATTATGTTCATAAAGACATAGTCTATATTTTGTGTTGGATCAGTTACCGTGCGCAGCAGACACACCCACCTTAACGGTTTGAATATATCTCTTATCCTGCCCCAAAATACCATAAATATTACCGATAACATCTGAAGTAAAAATGAGTTTACATCCCATTTGACTGATTAGCTTAAAATCGGGTGATTTTTGGTCAGCGGTTTGCCTTTGACTCAATGGTGCCCTCTGTTGGTAGGGATTAGTAAGATGGTGGATCGAACACTTCCGGTGACTTCACTGCCTGTTGGCAGTCTAGAACCAATGAGCGATACAGTCATATATAGATCAGTGGCAACAACCAAGAAAAAGTACTCATTGTTTCACTCAGAAATTATCCATGGTAATAGTTGTAAATAATTAGATAAATAAACAACAGTACAAATGTTTTAAGTTTTGGTGTATCTTTACAATAAGGTATCATTAGTTAACATAAGTAAAATGCTGAAATTAAGAATAACAATGAGCAATACATTTGTTACAATATGAATTAATCTTTGAAACTGTTAAAAAAAAAGAAAAAACTGATCTCTGTTAGTTCATGTTAGCTCTGATCCATTAAATAATGTTAACAGGCACAAATTTTGTTCATAATGTATTTGTAAGTGTTGAAATTAACTAGGTTAATAATATTAACTACAGTTAATTAAGTATTTGCCATGTTAAGTAATGTTAACAAATGAAACCTTATTGTAAATTTTAAAGTGTCACCTGAGTGTTTATTCTTTATACTTGTTAAATTTTAGTTTCCAAGTATAAATAAATGCAAGGGTAATTTCGCTAAATGTTAAGTTTCATATATATATATATATATATATATATATATATATATATATAAACAGTACAGACCAAAAGTTTGGAAACATTACTATTTTTAATGTTTTTGAAAGAAGTTTCTTCTGCTCATCAAGCCTGCATTTATTTGATCAAAAATACAGAAAAAAATTTAATATTGCGATATATTATTACAATTTAAAATAAGTTTTTACATTTATTATACTTTAAAGCTGCAGTTGGTAACTTTTGAGTCTCTAGCGGTTAATAAACCGAACTGCTTGCTTCTTGCGGAAGAACATTGTCGCCGGAACTACTTCTCTCTGTTTATGTCTATGAAGAATCACAAAGGTACTGGGTTACTCCGCCGCGGTATCCCCGAAGCAATCTAAAATAGTCCGAATATAAACACTTATTATAGGTGCACCCTAGTGATTCAGGACAAGCTAAAAACACGGTTTGGAAAATGGATTCATGGTGTACTCACTTATTATATAAATTTTTCTACATTTTGAACATAAACAAAGTTACAGACCACAGATCTGATTGGTTGTTTCTTAATGGGAGCGATGGAGCTTCTGCAAATGGCAATAGGACACTGGGAGGAGCCAGAGGAGCTTGATTTTTACACAGATTATCTGTCTCATGTCAGGACATAATGACAGGTTTAACAAATATGTAAAAAATATATATTTACAAAAGTTACCTACTGCAGCTTTAAATTATCATTTATTTCTGTGATGCAAAGCTGAATTTTTAGGATCATTATCACATGATCCTTTAGAAATCATTCTAATATGATGATTAATTATCAAAGTTGGAAACAGTTCTGCCATCTTTTTAAAATATAAAAAAGCCATCTTTTTAAAATATAAATATTTTGTAAAAACAATCTACACTACTGGTCAGTAATTTGGGGTCAGTAATTTTATTTTCTTAAATAAAATCAATATTTTTATTCAGCAAGGATGTGTTAAATTGATAAGTGATAGTATAGAAAATATATTATATATTATTAGAATTGTTTTTTTATTTTGAATAAATGCAGTTCTTTTTAACATTTTATTCATCAAATATATTAGACAGCAGAATTGTTTCCAACACTCATAATAAATCAGAATATTAGAATGATTTCTAAATGATCATGTGATAGACTGGATGTTACATGTGACACTGAAGGCTGGAGTTATGATGCTGAAAATTGAGCTTTGCATCACAGGAATAATAATAATAATAATAAAAGTATATTCAAATAGAAGAGTCACCTGCAGGCGAGAATCTGACTTGAAATAAACAGGCATATATTTAGGAACTTTGATTTATAAGATTTTTACGTTGATAAAATGAAACTAAGGTTTTTAAAAAATGCGCTGGAGACTCGCGCTCTGCTGCATTCCATTTTGGAACGTTCGTGCATTGTGACATCACTGGACAGTCCCTTATAACCGCGCGCTCGCAGACTGTCTTCAGTCAGAGACAGTGAGAATCTGAGCGAGTCTGAGTGCTAGAGAAGATCTACATACGAAAGTCTGCAGACACAACACACACAGTGTACAGACTAAAGTCTACTAAACACTCGAGAGTTTGTCCACTCACTCTCAGCGTCACGATGTGTTCAGCATCTGAGTCCGTGTCTAATGAGACAGAAGCGGCTGCGTGGCTGGATAACATCAGCTTCTGCAGCGGCTTCTGTCAGTGGATCGACGAAGAGTTGATCGATTCACTGCCAGCTGACTCCCAGCAGCCTGTCGAGTCAACAAGGGCTTCAGAAGCAGAAGCAGTGAGTGCACAGCCTTCTGCTGAGAAAAGCCCCACAGGTCAGATTATTTAAAAAAATAAACCCTTTCATCTCATTATAAAATAACACACTTTATATAGTCAGCAAATAAATAAATTATATTTATTTTTGTGACAAATATTGTAGTAAAAAATTTGTCTTACAGTTTTTATTGGTTTTTGAAAGGGGTCGTTCACACAGAAATAGTGTTTGAAATCCACTTCACTACTTTTTCATTGTTTTCTAAGCAAACATTTGCTACACAGACATCTTTAATAATCACTGATGTTTAATTTGTGGTCAGACATGTTTCTAATATGTTTCTTGTTGTTTTTCTTCAATGAAGAGATTCGTACTGGAGGCAACAGGAGGAGCAGAATCCATGCGTTCTTCAAGAGAGCCTGGAAGGCCGTGAAGAAGCCGTTCCTCCGCTGCAGACGGACACGAGTGGAGTCTGATCCTGAACCGGCGTCTGTCCCGGGACCCTCTGAGCTCCAGAACGAGCCTGACACCGAGCCCACATCTGCTCCAGATCTCCCCGACTGGAGGCCAACTACCAGTGAGTCTGCTGTCAGATGCACACTTACTTTATCAGTTTTGAAGTGTTCTTACTTTGTCATCCTAGTATCACCTACTTTAACACACTTATAAACCTTTGCTTGTTTAACAAATATTAATAACACATTTCATTTTTAAAGAAACATTTGTCACATGGATCTTATTTAGTCTGTTTTTGACACAGACAGCAGTACTATTATATCAGACATGTAATTTAATATAAAATAACTGAGCATATTCTGTAACCTCTTGTGTTTTTCAGAATCTTTGCACAAATTGTACACAATGCAAGATTTGATAGGAACAGGAAGCTTCGGCAAGGTGTATAAGGCAATCCGAAAATCTGACGGCCGAGAGGTAATACACTTTTACTGAACATTTGGCTCCTTGTGTAGAGATCCATGTCCACTTGATCTGAACGTGTTTAAAATAAAAGACAGATTGGAGAATGTGAGAAATATTAATAACGTATTTTTGTCTCTCTTTGCAGGTTGCCATCAAAACAACGCGGAAATGGAACAACTGCTGTTCTCTTCAAATAGTGAGTTGGCAGAGAGTAAAGAACACATGTTTAGTTGTTGAAAGCTCTCTAACGGTTGGTGGTCTTGTGCTGTTCTCTAGCCTGGTTGTTCCAGACGTCTGGCTACAGAAGTGGGGCTGATGCTGATGTTGAGACGTCCTCCAGTGTGCCCCTACATCATAGAAATGTACGAGTGGTTCGATCGGCCCCTGGTCTTCTCGCTCGTTCTGGAGTTCCCTCAACCCTGCGTGACCTTGCGAGAGTTCATCATGGATTCGTCAGGACTGAGTGAAGCGGTCGCGCGTGGCTTCATGCGTCAGTTAGTCCTGGCGGTGCAGCACTGCATAAACCACGGCGTGTTTCATAATGACGTCCATGCTGACAACGTCCTGGTGAACACCGACACTCTGGAGCTGAAGCTGATTGACTTCGGCTCCGGTCACCTGCTTGACAGCGCTGGCTATGACAGCGTCACATATATAGGTCAGCTGCCTTTTCTATTGCACTGTGATTTACTTTGTTTTCTGAAAAATATTAATCATACAATGTCTTTCTTCCAGGAGCATTCCTGTTCTGCCCACCAGAGGTCTTCTCCAAACCCAAATACTACGCCGTCCCAACAAACGTCTGGACTCTAGGTGTGACGCTGTACATGATGGTCAACATAAAGCTGCCTTTTTCAAGTGTCAAGCAAATATTGAAAGCCTGTCCTTTCCCTTGGAAAGCTGAGCTATCCAGCGGTGAGAAACTGATAAACATTTACCTCTCACTCTAGCTTTTATCAGATATTTGAGAAGGTGTTTACACACGTCAGCTCTGGTGTGTTACGTGCTCTTGACTAACCGTCTCTCTCCTCCAAACTTTTACAGCATGCAGTGATCTGATCCACCAGTGTCTGGAGCGCAGTCCAGCGAAGCGGCCCACGTTAGAGCAGATCTTACAGCACCAATGGTTTGAAAGTCAGCTCTAGGATGAAGACAGGCGTTGGATCCTTCTGTCCTCTGGGTCAGACGAAGAGAAGATCTGCAATTGTTCTCATTAGAGGTCAAGTACTGTTGTATTTTTCATTTCTGAATTATGGTCAGAAAACGAAGCAGTTATTGAACAGTACTGAACTGACTGGAAGACATTTTAATTTTCTGGTCCTCTTCTAAATAACATGATCAGATGATGAAACAGAGACTGGATGAAGACAGGGTCAAGAATACAGTTCCTCAGAGGACACACAACATCCAGTCGGCTGAAGAACCCAGGACTAGACAGAAAACACAAAGCAGAGACGGAAACAATGTCTCATTCTCTGGAGACCATGAGCCATAGACCTTTCACATGAATTGGTTATGATTTCTGATTTCACATGAATGCAGTGCTTCCCGGTGTTTTTGATGATACTCTTAACCAGCGCTGCAGCTCTAATGATCGGTTCAGCTTTATAATATATAATGCATAATAATTCATTATTATAGGTTTATTATTAAAAATTTTAAATTAAATTTGTTAAAGTTATTTCTTTTGGAAGAAATAAAAGTAGGTTCTTTTTAAACTTGTGACAAGTTGTTAAATACACAGTATTTAAAACAATGCTTCTAAATCCTGAAAAAAAAACAAAAAAACAAAAACCTGACTTTCAAAGTAATATGCCCAACAAGGAATTTTGTCAATTTATTTATTGGTTAAAAACACTTATCAGTCCCTCCAGAAAAACGTGATAATGCGATCGGCGGATTTAATGCATAATCAGCCAAAGGCTGCATATTTATGCGGGGTTGCATTTTTTCAAATACGCCGCTCTTTTGCTGCATAAATTGCCGATTTCAGAAAGCAAAATATGCGGGGCTAGCATGATTTCATAATCCCTGTATTTTCGTTGCAAAAAACTCACATTAACAGAATATATTAACAGAAAGTTGAAAAATGTTGCGTTTACTTCACACAAATAAAGCGCCATTTTCCCCCTTTTGCCATGGGAACCTTATGAAGTGACGTAATAACGTGACGTGAACATCATCATCAAGCGCGCAAATCATTCTTATTTGCCAACAAAAATAAGCGCAAAAAAAATGCGCGAAGCAGTTTCCCGATTTGTTACATGACAGTGGAGCCAAATTATATTGCGAAAACTGCGGTTTGATGAAATGGAGAAAAAAAGGTGATTCCCCCCAACACCCCCTTCTCACTAGGCTACGAACGCTGTTGTAGTTTCATTCAGAGGTTAATGCAACTTTACAGTTGTAAGATTGCACTTTTTTTTTCTTACAGAACAGTACCAAAAACTTACAGTTGTAATTATATTAGTAGTATGTATAATATTGAAATTGCAACTTAAATATTCTGTTTATTATGCTCGCTTATCATAGGAAGTAGAATAAGAAATTACTCTTTACATTAAGGTAGTAGCCTAGTGAGAAAAAGGTGTTGGGGGAATCACATTTTTTTTCTCTTTTTCATCAAACCACATTTTTTGCAAGTTCATGCAATTTCATCGCATAAAATTGCAAAAATATCCCGCATAATTCCATCGTATTTTTTAAGAAAACGTGCCGCAAAATCAAGGATTTTTGCCCGCAACAATCACAAAAAAAATCAGCGTTTTTCTGGAGGGACTGACTTATGTTACACTGCTCATTTATATCACATTCTGCTCCTTACTATCCATATGCATCTTTGCTCTTTCATGTTTTTTTACCTTCTCCGAGAGATGATGCATTTCGGTGGCACCTGAAGTTGTCCATGCGATGTCCGTCACTCTCTCGCGATGAAACAAAATGCAGAGGTAAATTAGCAGAATAAAATGTCAGCTACTTCACAGCCTGCTAGCCTTTTTCTCTGCTCATACCATGTCCTCGAAAATCCTCATTTATATGACTTTGAGCCCTTTGTAGATACTAGTTTGATGTTTAAAATTAGTCTTGGTTGTCTTAATTCTTTAATTGTCAATTTATCCTCATTGCTACACAACGAATGAATGGTATTTCTTTCAATGACAGGGAAGGGACCAGACTCAAGATGAGGAGCTCATCCTCTGGAGACGGTGGTGGAGATACAGGACGGGTCCAGAGAGCTTCTTGGAGCTGACGCTTTACCTCCGATGGCTGCTCCCTACGCCTTCTCTGAGCTCTTCTTCTTGATGGTGCTATATCAATAATGATAGC